>NW_015151134.1:90491-108374 GCF_000732505.1 Cyprinodon variegatus
CCGCACGCGCACATACAGACTAGAAAACACGCAATCAGAAAGAGAGAAGGCGGAACTTAAGGCAGAATAATCAGAGAGTTAAACCAAGCAGCACAGTTGATGCGCTGCTATGTGAAAGGGACAGGAAAGAGCAGGCAGCTGCAGCTACCAGGCAGAGAATCTGCGAGAGGAAAAGAAACGGCTGCTGTATAGTAAATTATATGTTGTTCACATCCAATTATTGGTAGGGACAAATAGGTCCTTCCAAAATTTTGGTAGGGACATGTCCCTATGGTCCCTATGCAAACCTACGCCCATGGGCTCTGTTAAGATACATTGGAAATAAAGTTGTGGGGTTTTGAATACTCACCACAAAAGGACACAATATGACTGCTGTCTTCATGAACAAATTTCCTGGTGACAGCTTCCTCCATAATCTGCTTCACCTGTCAATGAAAGAGGAGACGCTGGATGACTCATTCATTACGATGTCACATTAAGCACGAACAGACTGAGAGGGGCTTTTAGGTCAGGATGTGACTGAGTGACAAATACGCTTCAGCTGAGGGAATAAACGGGAGAATTCATGAATGTAAAAGGAGTCAGCCTTAAAAGTTAAGAGCAGGAAAAACTATCAGCAGTTGTTTAGCTGCTGGATGAGTCACCAGCTCTTGTTCTAAGGACCACTGGGAAATGCAGATTCATTTGGTGCTAGAGAAGGGCAGTTCATACATCACAGACCCCATTTCTGAGCAATTACCATCCCTCTGCAGGAACAGACCATTCTGTAGCAGATTCAAATGCAGATAAGATCTTCATCATTTCTATTACAAAAAGAGGATGTACATCATATATACGGGCCTACGAGGAAACACTCATTAGTTTGGCTATGTTCTGACTCCTGTTCTGCCACGCACCAAGAGTTAAGACGACCGGTGAATCAGCCCCTGTGGTGACTATGGAGATGGCCCCTGTGTGGGCACTGCTCTGCAGTCTGATTGGGGAATATCAACCTTCAGACACGGCCAAGCAGATAGCTGAGCAGCAATTTCCGGCTGAAATTATTCTGTCCACAAAAAAAACGCATTACACTGCCAGGGCCATCATCAGCAAACACAAACACTCTTTCTACATGCTGGACATGCACATGACATGAGGACATAAGATGCTTCATCAACCCCGGTTAGCCCTATAAACAAAAAATAAACAGAAAAATAACTTGAATTGGAAAAATAATTAATAAATATCAAAAACAAGGCTTTTGTTATCTTTTGGGTTTTAAATTAAAATGTTCTACAGTTTCATGCTGGTGCAGACAAAAAAAGCTGAGCTAAATGTGTGCAGTCAGCCAACAGGAACACTTCAACACTCTCCTGACAAATGGTACTCCATGATTCAGTCATAATAGGTCTATCAGCAAAAGGAGGCCAAGTGGAGCATTTAGATCATAAACATTGTACTCTGAGTTAATGTGTCGTTACAGCTTCTTATCGTTATGCAAAAAAATGTTTTTAGCAGTCTATTTGGGCACATTCGAAACAGAATTGGTAAAATTAGAAAATACTATAATTACCTAGATGAGTCTGGCAGAAAAAAATACAATAACAGTGAAAAAGTATTTATACATCTTGAACATGTTTATTTTTTGTGAATTCTGGACTTCAAGTTAGACCATAAAATAGACTATGGCTGAGTGAAAAAAAAAAAAAAAAACAATGCTCACAATTAGTAAACAGGGGCTTCATGTGTGTTTCAGCTCCTCCTCATCATTGGACAATCCCCCTCACTGTCAATTTATGAAACTTGTCTTAAAACCTTTTTTCATTCTTTGGCTCTCTCTGGCTTTGTGGTTTGTTTTGGTGGTTGTTTTTCATTTGGTTTTACTTTATTTAATTTAGGTTTATGTTACTTGTTTTATTCTTTTAAAGTATTTGGTTGTTTTTATTTTATTTCCTTGGTATGTACAGCACTTTGTGGCAGTTGGGGTTGTTTTAAAGGTGTCTATAAATAAAGTTGAGTTGAGTGTAATTTCATCTTAGTATAAATCCTGTTGTTCAGTGAAAGCCTCAGAAGTTTGCAATCTAAATTTGAAGCAAAGTTAGATAATTAAGTGATATCCCAAGCTTTAAACAACCATTGTAACCATTGGTAACTCTATGTGAAGATTCACAGCTCAGATGTGAAATCAGGTGGCTATTAGTTGTGCTGTCAAGAAAACTGGTCTTTATGGACGAGTTGAAAGAAGAAACCTACAATCCCATGTATAGTCTGTCATAGACAAAACATGACCTAAATGCAAAAAAAAGTTATGCATGGTTGAAAACTAATGGTGCATATTTCCCTAAAAAAAAAAAACGCCATTAGCAGATTGAACAAGCAGGTGGTAGCATCCCATGTTGAAAATGACTTTCTTTGAAAGGGACAGCGAAGCAATATGGTGTTGATTGAAGATAGATAGAGCTAAATGCTTTAGATCAAATCATTTTAACGTGCTTGAATGGCCCAGGTAAAGTCCACATACTGGATACATCTAAAAGAAAAATATTTTTTACAGAGCTCTCTATTCATTTTTTTTTTGCCTTCAGGTATTTTCAAGGCACAGGAAGAAAAAAAACAACCTAGATTTCTAAATCTAGGAGACATACCCCCAAATGGTTTGTGGATGTAACTGTACATATTAAGTTAACTTAATAGAAATGTACACCACAACTTTCAGATGTTAACTGCCAAATGGTTTGCAGTCATATATTTCCACTAGATGTCATACAGAAACTGTAATTGGTAGGACTGCCCTCTATGTGACGGTATATTGCATATTATGAACATCTCTGAGAACTCTATTCTATGTTTCTTAAATGAATTAAATAAATTAGTCTATTAGCGCAAACTTCAACATTTGATTAACTCAATAACCTAGCGTTAAATATATCTATACTTTAAATTTTTATTATTTTAATATCAGACAAAGAAAAACATTTAAATCTAGAAATATGGACATGATAAAATTTGGTTTTAAACCTGATTAAAGGTTAATAGTTTGAAAAAGGACTTTTAATCCGACGAATGAGCCATATGAGGACACATTCTATTTCCCTTATGTTTAACTAGAATGTATATTGTGAATACTTGAATACCAAAAATAACAATTAAACTCATTAAACTGATTATACAATTATATAAAATGTAGATTGTAAAGAGTTATGTCGCATTATTATATTTCACAGTGTAATGAAGTCAAAACTTAACTGAATAAATCCATAGCTAGGTTTAGGGATCCAATATATGCTATCAAACAAATGATCAAATAAAACAAAAGCACCATCTCCCATTTCACGGCCAATGAGAGAAACTAATGTCTACTTTATAACACCACTGCAAACCAAGCGTGGCTCAAACTGCACTCCTTAAAAACATTCACTTATTCAAACGACAGTGACTAATTGGAGTGCAGTCATTGGACACAAACAGTGCCATTGTTTATTTCAGCTGCAACAGATATGATTCATGCAGCCAACACAACAGAGACAGCAGCAGTCTGATGAGACGCCCCTCCGCTTCAACTCATGAATATAGTGCTAAAAAAAGAATAAACTCACACACACACACACACAATGATGTCGTACGCAGGGGACTTGGTTCCTTTGGCTTTCTTTCCTGACTACACCTTAAAAGAAAGTTGATTGATTTGCTCACTTGTGTTCCCCTCATACTTATCTAAGCTACTGATCTGCTCTCTGAGGAATAAGTCTCCTAAACAGTCTGTGTGCTGGCAACCTGAGAGTTTCTATGGAGATGTCACGAGTCTCAAAGCGAAACTCTTCATCCAAAAAGATGCATGGAAAAACACAACTAATTCATCTCTGACAAAAATACGAAAGACAGCAGCTTCATAACATGAATTCATCTGCAAGGCAGAAATCTTTACAGCTAAGAGAAATCTGTTGCAGCAAAGCTGAATGAATCTGCTCTAGCTACTCAAAGTCTTAAAGCCAGAGGCTCTACTGATAAAAGATCTACTGAGCACTTCAATTACATCCTGCAACAGCAAGAAATAACAGCCAGAAAGAAAAACTAATTTACTAACATCCACCCTCCATAATTCATCGTCTTTATGCTCAGTGAAGAACGAAGGAAGCAAGTAATGGAAAAAAAACAAAAAGCAAAGTCACGACTGTTTCTTATGTAAAAGTGATGCATCGCTCTGCCAGGATGTTTTTTATTGCACATAGTGGTCTGAACTTTATAATTTTGTAACCAAGGCTGGTCTTCACAGACCAGACAGTTCGTCATCTCAACATCAGGACAAAGCATTGAGATTTTCTCTCAATGAAGCAGAAAATCCTGTTTTATCTGTTATAACATTTCTTGTTATAAATATATTTAACGATGGGTCAAAAACGGCATTGCAATCTCTATCTGTGGATGCGATGGTAGTAATGTTAAACACTTTCCCTGAGCAAATTCCCGTGGAATAAATGAATCAACCCTGCATTTAAACTGTCCATCAATACACCTCAGGGAAATAGGAAAATCTCTTCAAGCAAGGAATTAAAACAGTTCACAGGGAGCAGGAAAGTAAAGGTTCCTGCTCTCTTTCACTCACTCCTTTAGCAAACACAGGTGCGCATTTGTGTTTGTTCGTTAAAGCATGGTATATGGAAAAGGCAGAGCACGACACAGTGACACTATACTAAAACCAAGGCAAATAGAAGCTCTTATTCAGACTAATTTTCTGCCAGGAAGGTAATTCTGCTGTCACAGACAGGCTCGGCTCTCTGGATAATGGCCCACATCCAGGTATGTCTGAGCAGCCTGGTGGCATAAAACCAGCTGGATGGGGGCAGAGCGTAAACAGTCAGCATAGAGACACCATATGGCACAGCCCACACAAACCAATATAACTCATAAACATAAACCAATAGAGGAATGCATACATCAGTTTATAAATAAATTAACATCATATATTTCAGTGAATATCAACCATCAATTTGCTCAACTTTATTTGAGCTGGTTTTGTTATAAAATAGAATACTGTTTCAATAAGTATAAGAAATTTTAGTTAAGCTTTAGGGTGCCTACAAAGTAAAAGTGGCAAAAAAATGTTTCCTCTTTAGACAATTATTATCAATATTCTACCTAATCTGAAACAGCTACCACTACAGGATGTTTAACATAAATTTTGTTTTAAGTTGCCATTTAAAAAAAAAACAAAATACAGTCTATGTAAGTACATAAAGGTTTCCTGTGTTCCTAAATGCTAGCACATAAACTCCTCGTGCCATGGTAGCTTTAGCACAAACCAAACGATTTTTAATAATAGCGTTTCACTTAAAAACATGACACCTGGCTGTTGATTTTAAGCACTGTTAAATGACTGTTAACATGTAGAGTTTTCAGATAAATAATTTTTAAAGATTAACCAAAATATATGTAAAGACAGAACAAGATGCTGCATGCATGACAGAAAGAGTAGCTAGTTAAACGGCTATTGTGAGTTGCTAATGTGTGGGAAAAAAACAATTACATTTTAAACTTAATGACCAAAATTTAGACCTAAAATACTAATGGTACTTTTAGTGCCATTTATTTATAGAAATTCAATGTAATTAGATAATTTATTTTATTGGGTATTCATAAGCCTATAGCTTTAAGCCAGAATTACTTAGAGCTAATATGGGGGGTCCAAAGGGCCACTTTCCTCTGGATCCACAGTTTGCATAAACCTAAACTGGATTAAAGGAGTCTGTAGAGAGCATGGACAATCTACCATAAGGTAGTTATGATGTGATAACCATTAGTATAAATATTTACAGCTGGATTTACATTACAATTGTAAGTTGAAGTGTAACACTATAAATTTACAGTATTCTGCAAAATACATCAACTCAGAGATGGTAAAGTAAAAAATAAAGTACATTGATAATGGAAGTTAAGCTGAGTAATGTCACTATGATATGAAAATACATTTTTTGATTGTAGTTTTTTATGAAGTACACTTTGCAGTAATTTGCAGGTATGGCATCTTTGGTGAGAACTCTTGATAAACTGTGAACCACTTTTGGCAGGACATGAGATATAATTGAACTGTAACCATATAACCCCGGGAGAAAAAAAAAGAAAAGAAAGAAGTTCTCCATTAGTAAAGCTGAATGTTCCTTATAAGGATTAGAACTAAATGCCAATCCTTTTCTCAATAGCAAAGTGTCCAAAATCAAACCATCTCTTTTCTACCATTCATCTGTCAGGGACACAGGGGCTGGTGCCTATCTCCTGCAGTTTATATGCAAAAGGTGGGTTACACCCAGATAAGGTTGCCAGTTTATCAGAGAACAAGACAGATGTATACACACTTAAGGGAAACTTGGAGACACCAATCAACCTACAGTAACATTCATGTTTTTAGACTATTGGAGGAAGTCAGAGTGCCCAGAGAGAGCCCAGGTACTGTATGCACAAGGAGAAAATGTAGATAGACTTTTGGCCAGGGATTGAACACAGGACCGTCGTGCTGTAAGGGAAAATGCTCCACTGTGCAGCCCGTGTCCAAAATCCAAAACCTAAATGACTAAATTCAGCAAAACTGGACAAGCTGAAGTATTTCAAATTAGAGTTTACAAACTCTGCTTTATGATTATATCTCCATTATGCTCCCAACTTTAATTGGTGGTGGGGACAATGTAAAGATGGAAAATAGGCAGAGTAATGAGGAAAGGGGTTTATCATAATCAAAACTTCTTATCATAACATTCAAGATTTCTTTCCCCAGCACCTTTTTTATCTCATAATGTGCAGACTTACTGAGCTTTTAAAATAAACCACTAAGATGTCGGTTAATCTATTGATTTGATCAGTCTGCAAAAGGATTTAGAAGCATGTTAACAAAGCAAGAGAGTAAGAAGTGAAGTAAGCTACTGTGGGTAAAGTTGTCAAATCAGAAGAAGGGTCTGGTATCCACAGATAAGACTGCAAATGTGACGCAAAGGAAGGAAATTCAGATGAAAGCCTTTCTATTTCTATAGCAATAAGTCTTTTTTACGTTTTTATTTGAAAAAAAAAATATTCATCAGTGTATGAAGCAGAAAAAATACAGTTAAAAAAACATTTTAGCAAAGGAATGGTGTAATACAGGTTTGAATGTTTTCCTTTCACTTAATGGAAACCATTTCCCTAGGATTAAAAACAATCCCGGCTGGACAGAGTAGATAAAGTTGGGGAGCTCCAAGGAAGCATTGGTGGTTTTTGGAATATTTTTGATACTTGAATATTAATGTTCTGTTTATATGTTATGAACAATCAAATCATCAAAAATAAATAAACAAATAAATAGAAGGCTTTCTTAAATTTTGAATTGCAAACACAGACTGAACGTAGCAGCTGCACCTACATGTAAAGAACATAGTGAAAATCCTTTGAACACAATTATTTTTGAAGTTCTATGACAGCAATATTCCAAGTAACAGCCTAAGGTATTTATTGGTGAATATCTGTGCTCAAAGGTATTGAACAGCACAATATTGTAACTTGTCGTTGGCTCTATAACAGTCAGACCATCTCACTGATTAAAGCCTAAATCTGTCTGTGATCCGAGTTCTGACTGAAATGAGTCAGGCTCATGTTTCATACCATGTCTATGTGTGAATTACCTAGCTTTAATTCAGCTTGTTCCATACAGCTGGTATTGATTAGGATTTTCTCATATCAGCATTCTTTTCTATTATAACTCTGAAATGTTGTTAGACTATTTGTTTATCATTTTCCCTTTAAGATCCAAGGTTTCACTGAGGCCTGGATGTAAGACAGCATAATTGATCACTAAACAGGCTTTTGAAATTTCTAGACAGCATAATTGATCACTAAACAGGCTTTTGAAATTTCTAACACCTAATTCCGTCAATAAATTCCAAAACTAAATATATGAATCTAAAAAAAAAAGTGAAAAGAGCTCTAATAAATGTATATTTTTATGATAAAACATATAGAAAACATATAGAAAAACAATATATCACCAAAAATTGCAAGACCTCAACCATGTGTCTTAAACATGAATCAGTGTAACTTTTACTAGTTGTGCCAATAAGGCTAATTTGTAAAACAACAAACTTTATGGCCACATTAGCTTCCTGTGAATTGCATAATTAACTAGTTAAAAAATATCAAAATCTAAGCAAACAATGTTAGATCTATTAATATGAGATTCACATTGTATGATAACTTTGACTAGAATAACAATACCATGATTTTTCTCTAGGAAATGTAAAAAAATAATAAAGTAAACTTCTTTTAATTGCTTCAGGAAAAGAGTAATGAATCATCTTATTGCAAAATTTCTGTCATTTATAACATTTGTGTTTTCTTTTATATATAGGCCAAAGCAAAATCATAATAATAAACTCCCAATGGTCCAGTGGTAGTGTTCAAGAAAATGTTCCTTTTGTGCAGAGAAGTTAACAGATTACATTACATGCTACTTGGTATTAGCTAACTTAAATTTTAAGCAGTTATATCTTAAAAAAAAAAAAATTATTATCATTGCTTCTGGGGTTTTATTGTTTGTTTAGTTTTTACCTGAGTACCACACAATGTAGCCTTCTTGCAGCCAGTCGATCAGCAGTGCACAGCAATAAGTGAATAAGATGACCTTCTGCTACTCATTCTTTAAACCATCAGTGAAAAACCCACTGCAGGACTTTCTCTAACTTCAAATATACAATACAATTTGTTGGAAATCTGCAAAAAATTTTAAACCATGACATTAAAAAAAACCTTGGAATGTCAGGATATCAGTAAATTGCCTAATAGAAAGAGAGGGGTTTGTACTAATGGTAGTTTTTACTAGCAGGTTACAATTCAAATAATTGAACACTTCCACCCTTCACATTAAGAAAAACCTCCAGGTCTCCCTGTATGAGGGATAACACAAAGGAGATTCAATGAAAGGCTTTTTCAGTTGCTTTGAAACAGCTTTGATCTCTCAGTCTGTGCTGCAGGTGTGTTAAAAATAAAGGAAAACAATAAAGACAGAAATTAGATGATTCAGTGCATGAACCTCTCCTTAAACTAGGCTATTTCTGATGCAGTTGAATCAAGCCATTTTCCCATTTTTCTTTGATTTGAAAAAATGACTAAGGAAAAGTTATTTACACCAAAAATATGCACAGTTCCTTAATGGATTGTCGAGGTATTCCTGCAAAAACTGATCTAATATTTGCATGATAACACACGAGAATAACACTCCAATCATTTGCAAGGGTTACTAATGTATCACAAACTATTATCTAAATGTCAGATTGGCTGAATAATCCCAATGCTTCTGTTTCTTAATTTTTTAAGGAAAAATCCCAGACCATCAAATCATTACAGCTGTGTCAATGTTTGCTTTTACCGACCGCAGTAAAATAAATTACAGGCATCTTTTCTTCTCTCACACACACACACATACGCATGATTGCATGCAAATATAAGCAACAAATGATCTCTCAGTAGCCTAATGACCTCCTCTGCTGCCAGAGACAATAATCAGTTTTCTTTGTTCAGCTTCTCCCATCTTAGCTGCATCAAACTCACGTATTCCATTCATAGTCAATGGATTGTATCTTATGAATAAAATATAACATTTTATTTTATTTCTATTTTTAAACAGATGTTTTAGGTAAGTATAGGCTAGTAACAGACAGATATCAGAGGAGGTGCCCAAGCAGAAGTGTGAGCCATGAGTTTGTCACATTCTCAGCTAAAGTTTGAATGAGTTAAATTAAGCCTCTTATTGTACAGTTTTTGATTCTCCTGCTGATGTGAAAACACCCACCTCCTTTTTTACGGTGCGCAGCAGCTTCTGGCGAGTCTCTGCTTCTAAAAACACAACAAAGAAAGCACATAGGATTTATGTTTTTGTATTTCGATAGAGCAGCATATGCCCATGCATTAAAAGCAATCTATTTATGCTTTCCATGTATAAATGTAGATGTTTTTTTTCCCCCACCTGCCATGATTGTTGCCATGGATCCTGCCTCCTGTCTGAGCGCAGCGCCTCTCTCCCTGTAGCTGCGTGGAAACCCTGATGGAGCTCCTCCTCCGCTGCGCGCACGCCTCTTATGGACACATGCAGCGCCTCCATTGGCTGCTGCTCTCACATTCAGTTTAACGGTGAGAAAGATCAACTTTGGAGCTTTACAGTCTGTGCATTTAGTGGCCTTTGTGTGCCTATCAAAAGTACCACTTTTCAATAAGAAAATTAGTATTAGAGTGTTTAATCCGCTAAAATCATTGATTTTTTTTGTTGTTGTTGTTGTTTTTTTATATTGAGTAAAACTTGTTTGTTTTTTCATACAGAGGCGTAGCCAGAAATTCTTTATAAGGGTGGCCAGGTAATAACCAATGTGTACTGAGGGCTGGCCGAAAGCGGATAGGCACCAGAACCTCACGGTCAATCTACACTGTTCCAACAGGAAAATTAACGAGCAAAATATCCATATTTTCGAAATAAACTCTAACTATACTTTCGTACAGCCTTTGCTAACAAATAGACCCATATATTTAAACATCCATAATTTCTAGATAAAAGGTATAGTGGATTAAACTCAGTTTTGAGTTCTGGGGCATAAATCAATCATCATTGTCATTACTTACCTACTTTTATCAATAAACATTCTGCATAAAATGGATATTTACAACACTAATATCTACGTAAATTGATTCTTTGATTTTTTTTTATTTAAATTTTATTTATCTTTGATTTTACTTAAGAATCCTAGATGACTTGCAGAGGCACATTATCTCTTTATCCCATATAACACAAAATCTAGCTCTGAAAAGAGCATGAATTCTGTACTTATCATCTTTAATGTTAGTATAATGATGTATATAATTAACCACAAAAAATTTTAATATTTTGAATATTCCACTTGAGAGTATTACTGCTGCCACCATCTGTATTAGAGGGGGGAAAATGGCAGGGGTGGCCACAGGGGTGGCCAATGATTGGCTAAGGGTTATTATTAATACAATTTCTACATTCATTTGAAATATTTCCGGGGAACGGTATTCACTGCTAGATTCTTTTAAATATATTTCATGTTAATGTGCTTGAATAACTCTCTATTAGGTGTTACATACTGTAGCGCTCAAATGCAGTAAACTAAATCTGAATACCGTATTATGGTAATCAGTAAAGAAAGTTAAAGTAGGCTACTTATGAGACTTTTCTTTTCACAGTTTTAAACATGTGGATTGAACTAAAAATGTTTAGGAATCAAAGCTCTCATCTCTCATTTTTGGAAATCAAACTATATGGCTGATATTTTTCTATCAATG
Source organism: Cyprinodon variegatus (assembly GCF_000732505.1). Lineage (NCBI taxonomy): Eukaryota > Metazoa > Chordata > Actinopteri > Cyprinodontiformes > Cyprinodontidae > Cyprinodon > Cyprinodon variegatus. Next base: position 101,781 of record NW_015151134.1, read on the forward strand.
GCAGGTTATCAGTTCATCAGTAAATTAAACTTAAAGTATGGTCTACATAGGCTGTATGTTAATATTGTATGAATATCTAACCCATTGATAACTTCTACAAGTCATGTACTCCATAACGTATTTCTACACCTAATAAGGCTGAGTTTTGTGTTTCTTTCTAAAATTGTTGGTGCCATCTTGTGGTCAATTTGAGAAAAACCAGTCATAAGGCTCAAAAATGATGTTAAATAAATTATTAATGTCCAATCAGTGCAATCAATCACTTATTGTAGTTTGAAAAAAACCCTGCTTTAATTATTTGCAGAATTTTAGCTATAAACACTTTTAAAAAAGTATATGTCTAAAGAAATAGTAGCCTTTGATGCCAAAGCTAAATGCTCTAACTTATTTAAAGGGATCTTTGTAGCCTTAAAAGATAAATAAAAGATGCTATATAGTCTAGCTCTATCTTCATTGAGACAAATCAAGGGGCTGTTTGTTATTTCAGATGAGGCTCCTATCTCTTATTATAAATACAATAAAATACAATACAATTAATTTTATATAATAGCATGAAAAATAAAGTAAAATAACCTAATATTACAAAATCTTTACGTAGAACATACCAATAAAACAATATATTCTGTTTTCTCTATTACTATGCAAACACTAAACTCAAATTAATCTTGTTCACAATGCTTATGGTGATGTTTTTTGGTACTTAGATACACTTTCTCTAACCCTTCTCTAAGACCACCAAAAGATCAGTTACTGGTTGTGATGAAATTTATCATCCACTTTGTGAAAAGGTTTGTGCTCATTACTCAAAAAAAGAATTTGAGCAAAAAAGCTTGTTTTTGTTGTCACAGTGATATCCAGAAGGTGGCAACAGCCTCATATAAACTCTCATGCCAAATCCATAAACACATACCTGACAATCAGCATAGTTTGCATATCTTTTACTGAGCAGCTATCACATCTGTATCTGCAGCATAAATGTGTGAGCATTTTTAGTAAGTACTATCTCAGTGAGAATCTGAGCCAGAAAAGCTGCTATAAGCTCCAGCGAACTCTAGTGTGATGTCTTGGGGTGAGCAGTCCAGTTCTGCCTGCAGGTCTGAGCTGTCAAGTGAATCAGGTGGTGAAAAGACAGAGGGATACCGCAACATGACAGACTGAGCGCAGTGAGGTCGGAGCCCTTTTTTCCTCTTTTAACCTAGTGATAATCTTTAACCTAAAATTCCCTCTTTGGGAGGACAAACACTGGCTTTAGATATTTGGGGGTTTTGGTTTTACTTTGTAGAAATGCCGTAGCAGGACTTTTGATAAACAAGGAAGGGAGACTGCTAATGCACTGACTAGTGAAACAAGATATATCAACATCTTGAAAGTGTTTATGTGCACATAGTACCTCAGTATATTTCTTTTAAAAAACAGTGTAGGAATCAGGTTTTCCATCCAGCTGCAATCCACCTCCACCACCTTAACTGCCCTGGTCTATGTCCCTCCTCAGGTCTGTTCCTCTTTAATCATTCAGTCCACCACCGGTGTTCAGTGGAGGACATCTCCATTCTAATCCGCCCATTCTGTCATCATTAGCAGCAATGCTCAGCTGTCAGCTGCTAGGGCCTGAGCACCAAAACTGCTGATACTAATTCATGTCAATAAACTCCTTGTCTCCCTCTAAGTCTCACCAGGTTAAAATCTGACTGACTTTATCAAACAACAACTGAAAAAATGGACATGAGAGAAAAGGAATTAAAAAATAAAATAAAATAAAAACAATTTCTAGTGAGAAACAAATGAAGACCCCCCCACACATCTATTCCAAATTAAAATGACAAAAGCAACACAGACTTTCCTCATCAGGACCCCACAATATTAACACTGCTACTTAGTATTGATTGCACAGTAAAATCCAACAGTTGTCCAGACTTACTACATATTGGTTGTCTTTGCTTGGTTAGCAACAATACATTATTATAACTTTTATTTGTGAAGTAATGGTCACTTGCATTTTGAAAAAAAAAATGATACCTATAATTTAAAATGAACATTCCTTTATTTAGAATTAAGCTAACTACAACAATAAGTCACTCCCACTGCATTCCAATTTTGGCCGTAGTGCATTCATAAAAGTTGTTCGCTAACCGTTGACAAATCTGATTATGTGTCATTAAAGTTATTAAAAAGAATTTAAAAAAATAAAACATTAACTATTCTTAATTGTTATTCAGAACACTGGAGAAGATTGTAACCTGTTTTTGATTTATGTATAGATATTTGAGACATTTCACACTTGTTTTTTTAGGTGCAAATGGTTTGCATGGTTTTAGTACGTAAATCAAATTTCTCGTCAAGGATATATAACCAAGAAATGCTGTCTTGTTGTTGCGTATGGGTCTGTTAAAGGGTTGAAATAATTCTGAAAATAACTGAAATCAGTATGGAAAAATTACTTACAAATATATTAAAAACAACGACCAACATGACATGGTCTGGCTCTCTAAGCGACTTCATTCTCAAAGCTGAAAGTAAGTTGTTAATACATTTCCTGAACTTCTAAAATATCAGAATGGGACCTGCTGTAGGCTCTATCTCCTATTAAAACTGTCCTATTTTCCAAGAGTTTCTTTTTTGTTTTTGTTTATTTAGCTTAAAAATAATTCAAGAAATATTCAGTTGTTAAATTTGCAATTAATGTTTTTCTAAATAAGTTAGTCCCTTTGTGTTTTTACACAAAGTGTTTGTGTTTGTGTGATTAATTTCATAGAAATGTTTTGTAACATTAAATTTTATCTACATTATCTTAAAATTACTTTTACCATGGTTGTTGTACTTACATCCTATCCTGATTGTGAATTATCTTTCCCGTTCTTACCTACTACAGGGACTGCAGGGGGGATTTAGCTGAGAAACAAGACTCAGTTTGAGTGCAACATTACTTGATCAGCTTGTGAACTGAATATTAAAATATTGCACCTGGGTGAATTGAGTTAACAAAGGAGCAGACAGACCGCACCCACATCTTGTCTGCTCTGTTCCAAATTAACAGGGATGTGCAAAACTTTACTCTATGACACACAGCAGAAGATCTCATAAACAACCCGAACGAGGAGACAGGGAGATAAACCCAGTCTTTGGGAACAGAAAGGAGGCCAGCTTGCTGCTGATGCTGAGAGAAACAAAACAAACTCCTCTTAAAAATGCCCTTAATAAGAACCAAATCTTTAGGGGTGATATAAACACAAAGGACATACAAATAAAAACATGTGATAGCCAGATGACAGTGTTTAAGATGCTTACCTGAATCATGATAAAAAGTTAGATCAGCCAAACTAAATGTTAACTAAAGAACAGGATAATAAAACTAACATTTCAGCTAACACAATTAACTAAACTAAACTCTCCATTAATGAATGTAAAAACCCAGGTACTGTACTCACAAGCCAAAGGTTTGTCAAACTGACACACAGTAGAACATTATCTGTGATAAAGAAAAGCCAACACTTGATGTTTGCATGAAATTATAAATATTACAATAATAAACATTACTGTATTTATAAGGAGAAACGGTCTCTGTAAATAAATGAAAGTTACCATTACCTGGGCAGTAAGATTTCAGAACTGTCCAACCTGTCAGTGAGCAGTGCATAAGGGTAGGGGTCAACGTGCACCTGTCCGTGTGTGATTAGAATAGACGGGCTCCTACAGGCAGCAGGGCGTATGATACAAGCCCCTGTCAATCTGATGTTCTTCTGGTCGTGTATGCCAACACAGACTGACAAGAGAGTGTGTTTCAGGAAACCAGGGACACCAGCTTTAGAGTTAAAGTGTTATGATGCTATGGGCCTTCAGGGTGCCCCATTCTGGCTGCACAACAAGTTTGGTTTTTATGTCATCTGTTGTTTACTTACCTCTGCAGATGGGTGAATTCCTATTAACTTTTTTCTTTGATGCTTGTGAGTTGTTATTAAAATGTGATTATTAGGAGTATATACTAGCCATCTGCACCTTTTCATAAATTGTAATATAAAAGCTTTAGTCATGTGACATCCAGTCCAGACAGTTTGGCTACAACTGGGCCTTTTACGTGACAATTTCCAGATGATGCTGGATGCCTCTGCCCGTATCTCATACTGCGTCATATCCATTTTCCCTCAGTTACTTCCTGCTCACCTATGATTTCTGATGCCACTGTATCCAGATAGTAGTCTTTTAGTCTATGCAGAGCTGAAAGGGTTGGATATGATAGAGTCATTTTATTAGGTTTTCTAGATGAGCGCACTTAAACTGCTCGGATATGACAGCAGTGTTTTCAGCAAACTATATTAATAAATCAGATCAGGAGGACAAGGTAGTTTAAGGATCTATCACCGGTCCACTTATTTTAAATATAGTCATCCTCTTTCTTTTCACTTAACTTTTTAATACATCTAATTTTTGCCTTTTTTGTGACCTATCTGTTTGAAATGTATCAGTTGATTTTCATTTCAGCATTTGAAACTTCTGCCAAGAAGTCAATAAATACTATGATAAAAACTTTGTTAGATATGATTTTTTTCTTAAGTAAAAAGAAAATTGTTTTTGTTTATATGTGAAAATTAAAAATCACTTTCTTATTTCTAAAAGTCTTCAATAAAATTCAGTGCAACCAACTCAAACAACTCAGAACTCATGTAGTAGGTAAACAGAGATTTTAATGATATCATGAAGTAATGATAGTATCCTAACTAATGCAGGCCCAATAGGTTTGCTGGACAATGATCAAGATTCACTCCAGGTATTGGGTTGTTGAGACCTTTAGTGTAGGGTGAGATTATAAAACATTATCCCAGGCTATGTATATCTTACAGGTTAATCTAAGCTAAAAATGTGTGCAAGATAAAGTTTGCGCACATTGCACAAGCAGAAAAATCTGCTGCAAGGACAAAATAGTTGAAGACCAACAGAAATTTGGATAAATGGCAGGAAAAAGGTTATCCTTGAAAGACAGGTAGTTCATTTTTCAATTTGCCAAAAAACTTCTTTCAGGTAAGAGCAGTGTTGAGCTCTAGTTAAATTGTGTGGTAGGAAACACACTTTACGCATGACCCTGAAAATGCCTTCCCCACAGTGACATATGGTCGTTAAATTCATTAAGCTTAGGAGATACTTTTCTTCTGCAATGACATGGAAACTGATTACAATTAATGGAGACAAAGATTGAAAACAACACAGGAAGGTATTGGATGAAAAAGCTGATGCAAAACACATGTGACTCTGTTGGAGGTTTACTACCAACGTGACAAAAACCCTAATATCTACTCAGCTGATAATTTTTTTTAGCTTGAAATTTGTTGTTTGCAGTGAGACTAGTTTCATAAAGGTGATTTCATATAGTATTGAATCAGGGGACCTATTTCAAACCATAATTTCTGTCCTTTTAACAGCCTATATATAGACAATCAAAATAAAGGTAAAACTGATGTAGTTTTACTTTTGCTTTTTTGAACAGCACTTAAAAATAATAGAATAAGCAGAGTTCAAGCATTAGGTAATTTCAGCAGGTTATTTAGATAACTTAAGTCATATCATTTCATGTCAAAGCATATTTCAGAAAGAAAGAAAGTATAAACATTTAACCCACAAACAACAGGTACCTCCATCCATGTCTCCTCAGGTTCACCAACTCCTCCCACTCGGCCTTGTCATTGGATTCAGGAGAAACGTCCCCCTCTCCTCTGGAGCGGCTCCTCTCCATGACTTTTCACAGTCCATTGCTCCGAACAGGACTCAGCGGTCATGGCCGGCACACTGCCCCAGCAGGGCTCCCCAAACTCCGGCTACAGCGCCAACAACGCCGCGGCTGTGCCAACTGTCACCCAGACAGACTCCAGGGACAAATGGAGTAAAAAGATGGACTTTCTTCTGTCTGTCATCGGTTTTGCGGTGGATTTGGGAAACGTTTGGAGATTTCCTTACATTTGCTATCAAAACGGAGGCGGTAAGACTGTTTTGCGATGTTATCCTCCCAAACACAATATTTAAACTACTTTTGATAAGTCAGTTACTTTTTAATATAATTTAAAAGTTACAATGATATTAATAATCATAATTAACATACGTGTTAAAAATCATAATCCATTTAAAACTACTTTATAAAAGACAACTAATGATGGGAACTGTCCATGGTGCCGACCGCGCGTTCTGAAAAAAGAAAAAAAAAACCTTCATAAAAACAACTTCACCTCCACTCTTTTTATTTTCAATTAAGCTATTTTTTTATCATATTGTAGGTCTGTCCGTGTTTTTTTTTTCTCTTGAAATTTAAAATGTCTATATACAAGAAAGAAAAAGCTTGACGCACTTGATTCTACAATGAAGGTTACATTTAGTAGAGCAATTTGAAGCAACTAAATGAACATAACTTGAAATGACATACGATAAAAAGTCATAAGTATTTTTCCAATTTTTTTGGTCACAATAAAAATGATTTTCAATGCAGGAAATTTAAATTTACTTGGGTTTTAATAAGCAACTTTTTATGGTTCTTCCTTTCTCTTTTTTCTTTCTTTGTTTCTTTTTTATTTTCTTTCTTTCTTTGTTTGTTTGTTTGTTTCTTTCTTTCTTTCT
>NW_015151134.1:108384-112663 GCF_000732505.1 Cyprinodon variegatus
TTCTTTCTTTCTTTCTTTCTTTCTTTCTTTCTTTCTTTCTTTCTTTCTTTCTTTCTTTCTTTCTTTCTTTCTTTCTTTTCTATGTGTTCAGGTGCTTTCCTAATCCCCTACATTTTGATGGCTATCTTTGGTGGCGTGCCGCTGTTTTACATGGAGCTGGCACTGGGGCAGTTTCACAGAACTGGAGCCATATCCATATGGAAACACATCTGTCCCATTTTTAAAGGTAATGGTAAACAATGAACTGGTTTAACACAGCCCCTTTTAATGAACCCTTTTCATAATTATTCACAGCATATGGTTTACAAAACTAAGCTATAAGTGGGGATATTATGTAAGGTGTGACTTCCTCTTTCAGGAATAGGATATGCCATATGTGTCATCGCTCTGTATGTGTCCTTCTACTACAACACCATCATCGCCTGGGCCCTCTTCTACTTCTACTCCTCCTTCTCCAGCATCCTCCCATGGACAAACTGCAATAATGTCTGGAACACCCCCAACTGCACCAACTACTTTGGCATGGATAACGTGACTTGGACAAATTCCTCCAGGTCTCCGGCAGAGGAATTTTACACGTAAGTGCATGTAAGTGTGAGTAAAAGAAACCACATATGCATGTATAAATAGCTTTTACTGTAATACCCCTCAGAAATGTTGCCAAGTTGGTTATTTTTATCCCCAAACCCCTCTTGCCTTGTTTGCTGACAACTTGATGATACAAGGATTTTCTTTGAACAGGAGAAACGTTCTTGAGATCCACAAATCTTCAGGGCTGAGAGACATCGGGGGCGTTCGCTGGCAGCTGATGCTCTGCCTCTTTCTTATTTTCACTATAGTCTACTTCAGCCTCTGGAAGGGTGTGAGAACCTCAGGGAAGGTAGGACATCGTTTTTTATCTTCAGATGCACCTCAGTAAAAAAAAAGTTTACTTCACACCTCACATAGATGGATTTTAAGCATTTATTTCCACTCAACATTATGATTAGGGTTTAATTGTATCTATGTCAAAGATAATCATCACAGAAACGTTGCTACTAACAATCCAGGTAGTATTCAGGCACAGATGGAAAGTTTTGTGGAGGGAAAATACATTTGCAGGAGAAAATGAACAGAACTCAGATATTTAACTTTCACCACATCTAGAAATATCTAGGACATTAACTATAACCGTCACAGTCCTTGTGTAAAACCACCCCTAAACCAGACACATTAAAAGTGTCATATCTGGACTAAAGAAAAAAATTACTTTAGTATTACTGGGTGGTCTAAAATTCTCTTTGTTAGTGTTGATTTGGGTTTCCATGTCATTTGCTGCTGTTTCGTTTTTTCAGGTCCAAAGTCAATCAGGAATTTCCTTTTATCTGGAAATTCGTGATCACTTGATGCATCCTTCTGATGCCAAACCTATTGAAGATGCTTATATCATATTTTGGACTTGGCACCTTCACCACACTGCTAAAAGTACCAGGCTGGCTCAGTTAAGAGAGCTGGCATTCAATTGACGGTAAAGGTTGTAAATGGTGGTGAAATAATTTCAGTTTAAAACATTAATTCAGCATTAAAACAATGTTGTACACTGAGTACACTGTCTATATAAGACTCAAACTCACTGCGGATCCAGACATTTGAATTGAGAAAGCTTCCTGGAGAGGTGGCGAAACGTCTTCAAATCTTGAAAACCAAGTCCAGTGGATATTTTTTGAATTTTTACGGAATGTTGTACACTAAACTGTTGAAATGTTGTTATCTCACAATGCTTTCAGCATTGAAATATCAACTATTTCTGAATTATATGTCTAATCCTCTTTGAATATACATTTTAACATTGGTATTTCAACTCTAGTTCCAAAATCAAAACAAACTACAACAGTGATTAAACACAACAACTCAATGTCAAAGTGGCTGCTTGATTTCTCAGCAAACTGACCGAATCCCCAGAAAGACTTCCAGCAAAGATGCAGCAATGGCGTAGTTCATTAAATATCAAGTGCACATACTGTACATCATCCTTTTCTATTGTTCATTTTCTAATTTTCTCTTTTCCTTAGCTTTAAGCATTCATGCGTAACTCATCTTAAAAAGCATTTTATAATTGAATTACCAAGATAAATAAATGTTCCTATTTCCCTTGGTTTCCTCTCCATTAGGTTGTGTGGGTCACCGCCACCTTGCCGTACATTGTGCTCTTTATCCTGCTGATTCGTGGTGCGACTCTGCCAGGGGCCTGGAGAGGAGTGGTATTTTATCTGAAACCACAGTGGGACAAGCTGCTAGAGACCAGTGTATGTTATTCAGATAATCATTATCTGTCTTAATAAAAATAAGTACAGCATGAAGACTTTTTCCATTTCTATTATGATAGGCTGATTCCTAACCCATTCTATCAGCTTAAAACATTACATGTTTTGTACCATATGATATTATCCCATATGCAGGCCAAACGTGAAGGAGATTTTTTGTTTATTTATTCTAGTAGCCTATTTTTGGCTTCATGTTTCATTAAAATTATAAAAGAAGCTAAATTGAATGTTTGTTAAAGTGATTCATTTTTCTTCTGAAGAATAATAAATGTTTATTGTAAATACTTTTAGGTTAACTAGAGGGTTTTTTAACAAATCTTTTCGACAGAGTTCTTCAATAGATAGCAGCCTCTTGACAATCTGCCTATATATCTCTTCCATCTATGAAAAGTCCTCTCCTCCCTCCGGCTCAATGCTGTGTTTCACTGAACCTTTGCAAGAGCTTTGTTGGGAAGCGAATATGGATGAGATGAAATGAGATGCATAAATAAACCACAGAGCAGGATAATAAGATGCATAATTAGTTTAGATTTTCTACCCATTAACAAAGGCTCCCCCCTTTCTCTCTCACTCACGGATATCCAACGCTGTTCTCCTCTTTTTACCGCCGAATGCTCTTCAGATCTCCCTGCATACAGCTGTGCAGATGCTCGACCTTCCTCTGACAAACACAGAATTACATTGAGTAGCCAAGTTCACAGTTTAGAGAAACAGAGACTTTACAATAGTTAAGTCACTAAACCGCCAATGGGAAGTAATGTTTAAGATTAATTTCCATGTTTGAAAAAACTGCAGCATCCCAGATGACAGAATCAAGAAAGGGTCAAAAAGTCTGCATCTGTTTTCCAGGTGTGGGTGGATGCTGCTGCTCAGATCTTCTTCTCTCTGGGTCCTGGGTTTGGGGTTCTCCTGGCTCTTTCCAGCTACAACCCTTTTACAAATAACTGCTATCGGTATGTTTCCTACAAGTCCACTGACCATTCAACTTCTGATTAATTTTAATCTGTGTTTTAAACTAAAAATAAAGTAGATAGTCTTGATATTAAGATAAAACTGATGTAAATCACGCATTAGCTAAGATTAGTATGAAACAGTAAAAGCCCATCAGCACACAATAACTATACATGTTTAATATAAACACTGTTTAAATTTAACAAAAGGACTAACACAAACAAGATTGCATCTGCAGATCTGCGAGCATGCTTCTAAGTTAAAGCACCACCATGAATTAACCAGATGCCACAATAGAAGGTAGCTTCCTCTGGAAGCTATTAATGAAAACATATAATGTATCTGTTCTGAGAGGCGTAATCGTTTAGATTATAATTGATTTAGGTCTGTTTCCACAATAGTAACAAACAAACCTTAGGTTTGTTTCACTTTACAACCACCACTGTTCCCAATGACTTCAATGAGTTGTTTATTAATGCTGATTTTGCAAAGTTTCTATCTTAGTCATTTAAATAACATGCTGCTGTCATTTTGCACATCTCTGATATTATAGGTATTTTCAAATATCCCTTACTGTAAAAATGTCCATAGCTGTATATTGGTTATTTATTCTCCAGGTGCACAGTTTTATATTGTTAAAACACTTTACAGTATAGTATTTTATTGTTTATCTTCTTCACTAGTATGTTATTCTTATACATTTTTCTAAGGTCCACATTTGTGTGACAATTTTTTCACCATTGTGGGACAATAAAGGGATTTTGTATTCTAATCTGTTTTTGATGGAACAAATATTCAGTGCCTACATTTTTACTGTGAGGTTTACATAACTTAGTAAATGAAAGAAAACATCATTTAATGTCTCAATACCAACTACCAAAATAATCCTATATGACATAACAAATGATGACTTGAATCCCTTTGTTTTTCACTTAGGTATTTAATTGTATACAGGATAAAACCTAATGCAAAAAATCCATACATTCATATATATATATATATATATATATATATATATATATATA
>NW_015151134.1:112721-138719 GCF_000732505.1 Cyprinodon variegatus
ATCAGATTAAGCTGTTATAACCATAAAACCATAGTTGTAGAAAGAAATTCCTCTTCATTAGTGGAATATTGCATTTAAATCTTTCATAAATGCTGTCACCAGATGTGGATATGGTTGTTGTAAAATTGTTCGACAGAAGGCACCTCCAAAAGAAATCAAACCAGACAGTAACATCATCTAAGTAAGTCGCATTACGTTTACGTGTATTTTTTTTTTTTTTTTTTTTTTTTTTTTTTTTTTTTTTTTTATAGTGATGCAATTGTGACAAGTTTGGTGAACTGTCTGACAAGCTTTGTGTCGGGCTTTGTAATCTTCACGGTTCTGGGCTACATGGCCGAGATGAGGAAAGTAGAGGTGGAGGATGTGGCCAAAGATAAAGGTCAGAAAATTCATCAATGACCATTTAAATCAGATGACTGAAACGTAACCACTGCATATTCATAATTTAGTAAATTCTGCCTTAAACACATTTATTGTCATTATTACTATTTTGCATTTCAGGGCCAAGTCTACTGTTCATCACATACCCGGAAGCAATTGCAAACATGATGGGGTCTACTTTTTTTGCAATCATTTTCTTTGTGATGATGATCACACTGGGACTCGATAGCACGGTATGAAATCTGTGTCATTACATAATAATATGTAATTGAAACCTCAGTTTGTACAACAAAGGGCTGAAAAAAGAAGCATGTCACTGCTATTTCTACTCATGTTTATTAAATGTGCCTTTTAAAAGGTAACCACCTATCTGGACTGCTTTGAGGTTTACTAATGCTTGCAACAAATTCGCATGTCTCATCTTCAGAGAATAGGGGTGTTCTTTAAACTACAAACTTTAAGGATTTTTATTAATATGTTAATTATGAATTGACATAAATTACCGTACTATATAGTTATAAAGCAGAAGGCGAATGATTAATAGCCTTCAATCTGTTTATAATAAATCATCTGAAAATTCCTTACCACTAATTCCCTTCATCTCTCCCCTAACTAAATCAATTAATTAAGTCTACCTGTGTGGGATTTTATGTCGGTATAAATCCAGCTATTCTACTGTAAAAAGACTTTAGATACAGTGTCAATATGCTTACTCCACAGAAAAGATATAGATCTTTGGGTAAATCTTTCTAACGGCTTTCCATATTTAGAATCCAGACTTTTTGAACATTCTTTCTTGTAAATAATCTTAACTTTCATCAAATGGATAATGGAGGGGTTTTCTGTTCAAGAGTATTGTTTAGCAGAGGTGTTCTACATCATGTCCTTTTTATGATGGCAAGTATTGTTTCTTTTCATAGCAGAGGCACCACTGAATGATCTTTTCCGTGTGCTCTAAATTAGAGGGAACACAAACTCTTGTCCTCGGAACCCACTGTCCTTTATGTTTTAGATGCGTCTTTGCTCCAGCCTCAGTTGAATCAAATGACTGCATTATCTCCTCAGCAGACATCAGGGCCTGTTAATCACCCATTTGCTTAGGTTGGGTGGGTGGAGGCAGGGATCATGACCCCTTCCTTAAATGGCACAACATGGCAAACAGCAATTTCACAGTCCAGTTTGGTTTCTACCATTACTATCTCTTCTTAATGGCACTGGTCTGCAACTGAGGTGGACATGCTCCATTTGGTGCCTAAAAAACAAACAAAAGTTTAGGGGGGATCAAGCTCCAAAAATAAGAAAGGACCTCCCATTGCGTATTAAAACATCTTTGTCTGATTCTAAATCCTCCTTGAAACTAATTTATTTGCCTTAACTTTTGACACTATGTAAGATACTGAACGTATCCTGTGATGTTATTTTTAGTACAGATTTTTTTTAGTTCTTATTTTAATTTTGTTATTTGTATTTAAGCTTTTATTGATTTTATAAATTTAAGTCCTCTAAGTCTGTGTATGGGTTTGCTGTTGTTCACTGTAGCACAATTTTAAAGTGCTTTATAAATAAAGTTGGATTGGATTTTACATAGAGCAGGGCCCCCTTAAATGAAACTAGTGATGTTGTTTCTAAACCAAACCCAAACTTCTGCACAATCTTCTACATAACATATCTTTTCTCTAATGTTCAGTGGTATAACTCGCAGACCTTCACAGAAAACTGGATTCACACTAAGAGGAAATTACTTATTATTTGTTATAGAAACTACTAAACGCAAATTAGCACTGGATGTCATTGATGGGTTTTTGAGTGATGGGGCCACACTTCTCAGATTTTTTATTTTTAAAAAGCTCTTTAAAACATTGCACCTAATCCAATAAAACAAGTGGTTAGAAATGTTTTTTTAAGTTCAACTTAGGTGTCTTGCAGCTCACTTTAATGTATGGGTGATCTAATAGTAATGTTTGTGTTATTTTTAGTTTGGAGGGCTGGAGGCAATCATCACCGCTGTGCTGGATGAATATCCAGAGTACTTCTCTCACAGACGTGAGCTTTTTGTTCTAGGCTTGGTGTTCGTCTGTTTTTTGGGCTCTCTAAGCACCCTTACAAATGTGAGTTTGATTTGCTCATCTGAGCATGTTTTTTTTTCTCGTTACCTCCTCATCATTGTAATATTTAAGTCAAGATTATCTTTTGTAAACTTAAATTCTGATTATTGTGTCTCAAATGATGGTGTTGAGTATAAAACATTCACTGATGTTTTAACCCATAACTTTGATATTATTATAGGGTGGGGCCTATGTGGTGAAGCTACTGGAAGAGTTTGGAGTAGGATGCTCCATTATTGCAGTGGGTTTCCTTGAAGCTGTTGCAGTTTCTTGGTTCTATGGTACACATATACTTTTTCTTTCTTTTTTTTTTTCTGTCCCTTCTACTGTTAATATGCTGTAAGAGATACAGTCCTGACGTCTGTCATTTATGCTTTTAGGGATCAAAAGATTTAGTAATGATATTCAGGCAATGCTTGGCCAAGCACCAGGATTGTTCTGGAGAGTGTGCTGGGTCGCCATAAGTCCTGCATTTTTGGCGGTAAGAGATAAAACAAAAAAAACATCATTAGTTTTAACTACACCAATAACCTAATGGGAAACCTGAATTTCTGCAGCAGCGGCATATAGTTTGGAAGAGCACAATGGAAACATGTTAACTTGCATTCATGTGAAAGCAATTGATTCATAAAGAAATAGTCTATTTGGGAGACTGAGAGAGAGAGATAAGATATAAGTACAAAACAAAACACTTTCTGGAACAACCTTTTAAGGCTGCTGAAATGAAGCCACTAAACTCAATTAAATCCCTTAGTGTTGAATATTTTCTCCAGCAAACCTTTTTAACACCAAAACAAATGTGATCCTTTATTTTCTACTCTAAGTTCTCTGCTTTTTTTGAATCCACCTTTTTTTGTCTATTTTCTTTTTATTCTACCTATTGTCTACTTGCATTTGCAGTGGGCTGAAAGAAATATTCACAGGCGACAGTTAAAAATATTGAATGTTCAATATTTTCCCATTAATACATTTTTAAAAAGTGTAGAATGAACTCAGAAAACACATTAGAAGGTTAAAGCAGGTGAAATAGGAAGCATTTTTGGACCACAAAGAACACGGCCATTAACAAATTTTTGACACAGACGTTTCAGAAGACTCGAAGCTAAGGTGGTTAATCTTCTACTTAAAAACTACAGTCAGAGTTACAGTGAAAAGCTCATTCATTCGTTAGCATGACCCAGTCACACTAACTGAGAATTAGTTTTAAGACTGGAAATGGGATTTTCCCAGCAGCCAATAATCAAACAAACAAAAGACAGAACTATTTCTCCGTGGTACAAAACCGCAGAGATAGAAGCCTAAAGCATATCTGAGTTTAATGTTTATAAAGGCAAAAACAAAGCATGAAATTAGGTTATAAAAGTATACTGCAATTTAAACGTCACAAGACCACATCACCAAAAAGACAAAATCTGCTATTTATCATTGGATAAATCATTGGAAGAAAAAAATCTGTTTCCCATCAAAGAACAACTGAAACCAAAGTATTTTATGGATGGACCTTTGTAACAGCCTTACCACTCACCTCTCAAAGACCCTCAAAAGCTGCAGTACATTTACAAAAATAATACAAACCATATCTGCCTCTATTCTCTCAGACACTAAAAGTATGAGCATATTAATACAGTTCTCCAAACTTTCTGCTGCTTACCTTTAGAAAGGATAATCGTTTATGAAATCATATCACTTGAATCCCAGTAAGATTTAATGTATGTTTGTTTGGTATTCACCTGCAAGATTACTGAGGTCAGAAGCCAATAGTAATTCAGTTATACCACCTATTTTATCTGCACATGCAATTTTTAATATGGAAGTCTACATTTTCTCTTCTCCTCTCAGTATATTATAGTGAGCTCTCTGCTGAAAACACCTCCCCTCACGCTGTTTGACTATAAGTACCCAGACTGGAGCATCACGGTCGGTTACATAATTGGCTTCTCTTCCTTCATGTGGATCCCCATCTACATGGTCTACAAGCTGGTGTGGACCCCTGGTTCTCTCAAACAGGTGTGCGGATATAAAAAAAAGACAATCCAAACATGTTTACTATATCACCTGTTTTACGTCTGACCAAGGCCTTGTTTCTCACAGAGACTGGCTGTGTGTCTGAGACCAGAGAGGACCATCCCAGAGATCCATCCTGACAGCCTGAACATGGCCACCGTCTCACAGAAAGACATGAGCACCACCGTGTGCTTCTGAACTCCTCTTTGAACCACATTTTAAAGTCATTTGTGATTGAACCCCTACATGATCTGTCATCTTGACTGTTCTCCTGGTGCTGATGTTGAACATGTCAGCTAATTTTCACAGCAGATTGGTGAAAAATTCAAGGCTGCTACACAGGAGGATCTAACATAGCAATAGGTACATCTTTGCTCCAGGTGTGATTCAGACCTGTATCACCTGCGCAGTCCACAGCTCCATAATATAGCTTTTTTTTCTCATGTGATGCTAGCTTGTTGTAAGTGGTATTTCATTTTAATAACTTTAATTTATGTAGTTTTATTTAAAAAATTAAATTCATTATGGCATATAGAGTAATGTATTTTAATTGTTTATGTATCTGCATTTTGAGGACTATGGTTTACAGAAAACAAAAAGCCTAAAGTTTAGTATCTCAGTAAATTGGAATATTATATAAGGTTAATAAAAGGATTTTACTTCAGGCATTCTGACTAGTGCTGTACTGCTGTCAATACTGGGCATTTGGAATGAATTATTGCATGGATTCAGGCTGGCAAAGAGAATATCCTTATGTTGTCCTGCTAGGATGATAAGGATATTGGGTTTCTCTGGTGGCTGTAGTTCAAAACATGAATTTCTAAAATGTCCTGGTGGACAACCGCATGACCTTTAGACTTGAGAGGTCACAGTCGATGACATGGCTCTTAAATTCATCAATGGATGTGGAAACTTTACAGTGAACCTCAAGCAAGTGGGATTATGCGCCTTTCTACTCTTCCTCCAGATTCCAAAAAAAGAAAAAAACAAGTTTTATTTTAAGTAACGAAAACTGACCTAACTGTTGTTAGGTCAGCAGTCTTTTCCCTAGTTATGCTGGATATTTACTTTTCAGTGTTTTTGTTATTGTTATTATCTGCAAGCCATAATTATCAAGATGAACAGAAATAAGACTTTGAAATACATCACTCTGTAATACATTGTATATCATTGAAATTAATTTACTTTTCGAATATTTGCTAAATTATTGAGATGCACCTATATAAGGCTTTGGAAAGGACATTAATACTTAGATTATATCATTTTATTATTGATGTCATTAGGCAGACTCTGCTACAGCATTTTCTCTACTTTGGTCAAATGTAAAGATGTTATGTTTGATCCAAAGTATCTCTAACAAAGGACAAGATAACAATTCTTTTCATAGCAAATCTAATTTCCGGAGAAAAATATTGCTTTTATTTTTTGGTTTAGTGTGGTTAGGCCCAAACCACATTGACAGGTATCCAGTCTTCATTAAATAGTTGTATTTCATTAGGATCTGATAACTTTTACCTAAAAAAAAGTTAATATTTAGATCCTACAAGATATAAATGAACAATACAAAAAATAAATAATATACATTCTCTTACATTAAAAGCAGACATCTTTCTTTCATTATATCGCTGAATAATTGTCTATTTTCTCAAACTCTTAAGTCAATAATTCCTATAAACATAATAAAAAAGAATACCTATAGTGTCCTTTGACTCTGGTTGGACTGTTTTGCCTTAAGCTAAACATGTGCACACAGTAAAGGTGGTACTGATGCTGTGCCTCTCCATTGAGGTTTTTATTCTAAAGACTGTTCAGATGTGTATCATCAGATGTATTATGTTTTAGTCAGAAGTTATACTTTAAATGGTTGATTCAGAGACTTGTGTGATGATTGTTGTGTCCTCCCTGGCATGATTTCTGCAAATTGTCTATAAAGTAATTATAATACCTGGTTTCATCTGTGCTGTTCCTTCTATCAGTTTCATGTTTCAGATGATGTTAACCAAGAAAAATCTACAGCAGTACTGCTGTAGCCAGCTATCGGTGTCTTTTTTGTATTTGTTTTGTTTTTTTATGCAAGCCATGACTGTACTCTGAATGATTGTGAGAGAAACTTCCAGCTAAAAATCTACAAAAAGCCTGTTAAGTCTCTGTGATGTCAGTTTACCCAGTTAAAATATATTTGGATAAAGAAATAGAACGCAAACAGACCTTCCAGTTAAGATATTAATCCTTAGAATTTACTTTAATCCCATTATCTAATGGGATTATATGGATAATTATGGGTCCAAACATAAAGTTCAGGCCCACTGAGCCGCTGCTGTCTCAAGGATGGTGAGTAGATTAAAGCCCTTTGGTGTGAGAGACGCTATTGAAGTGGAGACCAAGCAGGCGCAGTGGATACATGAAAGAGACTGAAATACACCGCCAATTTTTCAGACTGATACACTCATCTATGGAATTACAAGGGAAAAAAACATTTTCTAACACTTAGCTCTAAAAGAAATATGGTACAATATACTGCAAGGGCATCAACAGGAAATACCACAATTATTGGTTATTAAAATTAGACATTTTAGCAGATATAGATTGTAAACTATCAAAATTGTTGCTTTTTAATCTAAATAAATTAAAGATTTGGTTTAATTTCTGTTATCCTTTATTTATACAGTAAATTAGACTCTCAGATGCACACGGTGTGTGATCATATTTTATCGTGGAGAAGATGCTATATATAGAAATGGTTAATCATGCAGGACACTTTATCAGATCAGAGAGGTTTGGTTAAAGGTTTTCTGTCTAAAGTCGATGTAAAGGAAAACACAGCTAATTGCATCATGACATTATCGTCGTCATTCGCTCCTGCTGAGCGAGCATGGAGATTAATAAACAGAGCAATACTCACAGTACTTTTTAAAATTGCTGTAGGTGCATTTTTCTGTTTACCCTATTAACCCAATTAGATACACCTCCTTGGTTAATCAAGCCAAAGCTGATACTAATTAGAAGGATATGTGTGTGTCTCTTAATACATCCAATTAAGTGATGGCCTCTGTCTTTCTGCATGCTTTCTTGTTGCAGTGACATTATTTAAAGCACTCTGTCCAGCGTGGCTGACATTTCGTAATATTCATTATGTCTTGAAAGCTAGAAGAAAAAATTTGAAAAAAACCTATATCCATCCGACAGGAGGAGAGATGATGTATTGGGTACCCCAAAAAGTTTGACCTGTCTGTATGTTTTTCATTGTTCTGTAATATTTTTCTAAATTAAAGAAAAAACATGAACATTTATTTATAATTATCAGAAACATTAAAATTTACTTTCTGTCACAGTTCAAAGAACTTTGAAGGAAACAGTTCATCTCACATCTGTACATTATGTGATCTATAGGAATAACTGATAACTAAATCTTTCTCGAGTCCTTTTTCTTTATCTTATTTATACTATATGTGAGGCCAGTTGATTATAGTTACAAACTAAAAAATGTTATTCAAGAGTTATAAAGGTTTGATCATAGTTATCTCAGGGAAAAAATTACATGAAAGATTGTGAGTGACACCTTTTTGTACCAAAACACACATCCACAAAATGTCATTATCATAAAGGCCAAAATAATATTATGTGCCTTATCATAAAAAAGATGCCTCATATTTCTATTGAATCTATATTCTCTACTCATTGATGTTGTTTGCCATGGCCAAGTTTAATGAATGATGGCCTGAGACTTCCTAATAACATTTCCTGGATTTTGTGGTCATATTTACCATCCAAAGGGTCTGCAGAGATTAAAAAAGGTCCATAAAAGATGAATACCTTTGGATGTAGGCCTGCTTAGCCATTTCCATTTGATAAGGTGTTTAATTTTAGGTGAATAATTCCTCTGACATATTTTTTGTGTGTCTGTCTGCATCCATCGACTGTGTCACCAAGTCAGCCCCCCTCCCCAATTACCTAAACTATATAATTCACTGTCTGCATTTCACCCATTTCTTTGGTGAGCAGTGGGCTGCCATTGTGCGGTGCCCGGGGAGCAGTTTGGGTTTAAGTGTCTTTGCTCAGGGACATCGGCGTCAGCAGACCCTTTTCACAGGGGCACGTGCCCCGTGGTGGATCTGCAATGCCTGGGTACTCCTTGGGCACACTCTCACGAGGAGAACTCTCCAAATTAAGCCAGTCACAATTGATTGACAGCTTTGCAAAAATGAAGCCGAGATGCAACCATTTACTGTAAAAAAAAAAAAAAGAACATTCAGCTCTCCCATCTTTCTGGCCATGATACACACCTTAGGATTATCACCATCACACCATCATAGGATGGGCCCAAATAGAAATGATAAACACAGACCTGTATGTATGTAGAGGTGTTTTTTTTTTTTTTTTTCCTTTTACAGTTCCACATTTCAAGTTTTCAGTTTTCAAGTTCATGTTTGCAGGCAGATATTTAATGAAGATAAACTGCGCCTTCATCAGTAGTGGATTAGAGATATACAGTTAGGTTCATAAGTGGGCCAATTCAATTCAGTTTGGTTCAGGTAGATATTTAATGATGCAGAAAATAATCTGATTGTACAATTTATTTATTCATAAAATATTTGCTCACTTGTTTGCATTAATTATCTGTGCCCATGCTTTTTTTTAAAATAAATAATTGCCAATTTTTTTTAATTTTTTTTTTATTTATTTTTTGCCATATTGTGCCCCTATATAGCATTGGGTCAGCTGACGCCCCTGCTCAGGGACCCAGAGTGGCAGTCTGTGGGAGTGGGGCATGAAAAAAGAACCTCAGGATTCCAAGCACAATGCACCTAACCACTAGACCACCATTTCTCTATAATATATGGGTCTGATTTATAGTTATATTAGAACATTCTGGTCAAAATAATAAATGTAATGATGACAACCTGCTGGTAGATTTATTTTATTGGAGTAATTTAACCACTTTTTCTCTTTAAAAGACCATGACCAACATTAAGTTTTTACTGGGAGCTGACATTTCCTTCCAGTCTCCCCTTGGTGGCGCCACTGCTCCGCCGGTAGTCAGTAGCTTTATGTTTAGGACCCTGAAGCAGCCGAAGAAGAAGAAGGAGAAACGCTTCCCACCCTCCTCCTCCTTCCTCCTCCATCCTGTAACATGATCCTTCATCTCATCCCACAGGCTGTAATATTTTGTTTTAGCCTGGTAATCAGCGCTCAGGAGGACTTCGACCTGAAAGAAAGACCATATGAGGTCCTGCAAAAGCAGAATCTTGGTGAGACGTGACGTTTAACTGGGAGCCAGTATGAGGAATGGGAATCTTCCATTCGGGGCCGCTGTTTTGTTTTGTTCTTTTGTTCCTTTTTTTTTTTTTTTTTTTATTTTTTTTTTTATTTGACACATGTACTAATATTATTATTATTATATTTTTTACAGTATCATCGCCATGTTCTGATCTCCTGTGCACCGCTGAATGCTTCCTATTCTCTGTTATGAAGTGTTGTTGCTGATGTCTGTGTGTGTTTTTCTGCTCCTCCACAGTAACGCTGGGGAGTGTCCTGGCTGTCCTGCTGCTGCTCATGATCATCATGGCTGTCTGTGTCTACAAACCTCTGGCTCGTCGCTGAAGCATTTGCACCTCAGCAGCTTGTGGTTCTTCGTGTGCAAAGTCCCTTTTGCAACGTGTTGAAACGCCTGCTGAGGGCAGCACATCTGGGCCTCAGCCAGCTGCAGGGAACCTGGCCTCTAGCTTCCAGCTGCAATCAGAAGTTTGCATTCTCTTATCAACTGCAAAAATGTTACTTTAATGGTTTTATTAATACAGCTTCTTTCAGCCATCATAAAAGGATCCCTTTTTTTCCACAGCCCTCACTAGAACATCTATTTTTAAAGCCATGGGGAAATCCAAGGAGCTCAGTGAAGATGTGAGAAAGAGAATTGTTGATCTACACAAGTCAGGAAAATCTCTCGGAGCCATTTCTAAAGAGCTGCAGATTCCAAAATCATCGGTTCAGTCGATTATACGCAAGTATGATTTATTTGGGTGCGTCAGCACTTTGCCTCGGTCTGGGAGAAGGCCAAAGCTCTCGCACTCAGATGAACTAAAACTAGTTAAGATGTTCAAAGACAACCCAGGAACCACCAAAGTTCAAATCTGGCAGGAACTGGAAACTGCTGGAATGCAAGTGTCTCTGTCCACGGTTAAGCGGGTTTTACATTGTGTTGAACGCCCAAAACTATCCAGCAAGAGCAGTGGTGGCAGTCTGGGCGCAGAGCTGGCGAAAGAATTGCAGCAGGTCGGAGTCCGAGCATCTGCTTACGGAGGGAGACGGAAACGGGCGGTAAAGAAGCTGCCCTTGTCAGAGGAGAACATCCAGGGCAGACTTCAGTTCTGCAGGAAATATGTTGACTGGACCGCAGAAGATTGGTGCAAAGTAATCTTCTCTGAGGTGTCCACCTTCCAATTGTTTACATCTGGAAAAGAATTGGTAAGAAGAAAGGGCGAGGCCTGTCAGAAGAGCTGTGTGGCGGATCCAGATATGGTGCGTGTCTGGGGCTGCTTTTCATCCAAGGGCGTGGGCTCCCTCACACTTCTGACCAGAGACACCTCTATGAATGAAGAGTGGTATCAAAATGTCCTCCAGGAGCACCTTCTTCCGACAATCCACGAGCAGTTTGACGATGACAAATATTTTTTCCAGCATGATGGGGCTCCATGCCACAAGGCAGAAGCTGTAACCAAGTGGCTCAAAGATCATGAGGTGGAAGTTCTGGACCTGTGGCCAGAAAACTCTCCGGACCTCAATCCCATGCAGAACCTGTGGTCGTTCCTCAAAAAGCAAGTGGACAAGCAGAAGCCAACAAACTGTGATCAGCTGCAGGCTCTGATAAGACAAGAATGGTTCACTATAAACCGGGATTTGGTTCAGAAGTTTATATCTAGCATGCCAGAAAGGATCGCTGAGGTTGTGAGAAAACAAGGCCAACCTTGTGAATTTTGAGTCTTTACAAAGCCTCTCAGTCAAACCTTATCTGTTTGCTGGTGGCATTTTATAACACTAATTAGCCAATCTGGTATTTTTATCTCTCTTCTTTTTTGGTTTGTTCTGTCAGCTGTGTCATGTTTTTATCCGTTACTCCCAGTGCAGAAAATGCATCACTGGCATCTTTTGAACTTGATGATGGTTAAAATGTGACACAAATCATCAGAAGATCAGGATATAAAGCTTTCCTCTTTAGAAAGTTTCTCTGAAGAATTCTCCTTGGAAAAGTTAATCTTACATGCCACGAATAAGGGGTGGCAGTATTCAATTTTTCCACATCTTAAAACTGCTTCGGACTAAAACAGACGTAGCTGTGTGTTCTTCAAATGTCTGAAATCTTTCTGCAGAAAAAAAAATCCACCTGCTGCTTAATGAACCCAAAACACTTGAAGTTTTGAAAGATCTTGATGGGTAAAATGCAATCAGCCTTTCCACTACACTACAGTCACTTAATATTAGTAATTTTGAAGATCAACTAATCACACCCAACATTCCTTGTACTTTTCTTTCCCTCTGTATACACTTTGATATTTTTTTTATTGATTTTAACCAAATTTCTTAGAATAGTTATTCAGTTGTGGAGTAATGGATACGCTGTAACATCTCTGCCCACTCAGACATGGGTTTTGTTGGATGATGAGTTTGTTGTATGGCTTTTAGTTTTGCACATAGTAAATCAACAGGAGTAAGATGACAATAAGATGGGTCAATCAGCATAAGAAGAAACTTAAAATCAAACATAATAGCTAATTCTTGTGTTATCCATCATTCTTTACTTCTATCTGATCTTAACAGTAATAAAAGATGCCACATGGTATTTTTTATGGTTTTATTTCATGTCATTGTGAAGTTGTCAGTAAAAATTTATAAATATATTTATCATGTTTCTTATTTTCTGTACACATATAAGTAGAATTTGACAATCTTTGATTCAGGTTTGCAGTGACTGAAAGTTTACTGCAGTGAAAAGGTTTGAACATTTCATTTGCATATTCTACTTTTACCTCTGGAACACTAAACATTGTAACTTTCTATTAAAATGATTCTCAAATGAATAAATATCAAACATGACCTCTTAGTGTACCCCTGCCTTATGTAATTAGAATATATATCTAACACTTCTCTTGAGCTTTTTTGGGAATCTATGAGGTACTTAAATGAATCCTTTACATAATAATTAGTTCCTTATCCCAGGCTTAGAGGTTAACAGATAATTTCCTACAATTTGTTACTTTCCCAAAGCTTGCCAAGGTACTTTCTTGGAAAGTAGAGACTAATCTAATGGTACTTACTAGGTAGTTGCACAACTTAACAGTTACTTTTCAGAAATTGGCTGGTTATTTACATTCATAGGTCACCTCAATATAGACTTTGGTTAAAAAATAGTATTGTCCACAGAAAGTGGCTCCTAGTTTCCAGGAGAATGTCCCATTACAGTACGTCATTAAGTTCCTGGAATGACACAACATATTTCCCTCAAGCACTAATGAAATACTAGTGGATAATTGCATGGAAAAATATGCTATAGCTTTATTTTCAAGACTGAGACGAAACCTTTGATCAACCTATAATTTAAATCACTGAGGTAAGTTGATATGAAACCTGTAACTATTTAGGTTCAAGCATAAAATGACTCATCAAGTCTAATAGAAGTGTAAATGTTTTATTTCTCCAAGCTCATGATAAGAGGAAAACAGCCTTCTTGGTTAGGTCATATTTATAGCTCTTTTAGAATAAAACATTTTCAATTTTGTTTAGATCATACTTTAAAACATTATTTTCTTAAGGCTATTATTGCTGCATTTATAAGAAATGTATATAATTAAAATATAAAATTGGTCAGTGGTTCCGAAAAAAGTCAGTAATATAAATCTCAGTAGTCCAATAGCCCTGTGGCTTAGGGACTCAAAAGGAGCAAAAGACAAAATGCCTCCATCCTCCTCCTCCATCCTGTAACACGATCTGCATCTCATCCCACAGGCTTTAAAATGAGGTTTCAGTGTGATAATCAGTGCTCAGGATGACGCCAGCCTGACTGAGAGCCCAGATGTCACCCTGCAGAAACAGAACCTGAAATCTGGTTTTTAATTTATAAAATGTCACCTTTAGGTGACATTGTGCACTGAGAAAGTAAATATTGAAGATTGGAGAAGTAGTCTACATGTTACAATAAAATTAAAGCAGCAGTTATTTGCTTTGTATATGCAAATGTTAGAACACCATCAAACTAAACAGAATTGTTTTATTGGAAAAAGAAGCACACACAGGAAACATTGGATTATAAATGCTGGATTATATATTTATATATAGAATAACTAAAATGCATTTGATCAATGTATCCTATAAATTACTTTAAAAGGGAAAAATATTCCCACTGCTAAAAGTGAGGAGTGAAACAAGCTGAGTAAATCCCTTCAAGATCATTAGAACTGAAGTTATTTCAGCAGAACTTGGTCAAATTACAGTGTTCTATAATGTTTTCCTCACAATATACATTTTTTGCTGATATCTTTTTTTCAGTCAGTTTTATTTTTGTTGTTAAAGCAAAATTTCACCACATTTTTGCCTTTCATTAAAAAAGAGATTTAAAAAATCCCTTAAAAACAAAACTGTAAATTTCTATTAGTGAAATATATCCAGAAGGAAAATAGATAATCAAAAAAAAAACAGTGACTTTAGGACCCTGATGCAGCGGAAGGAGTGCCTCTCCTCCTCCTCCTCATTCATCCATGATAAACATGAAGCTGCATCTCATCCCACACGCTGTAATATTGTGCCTAAGTGAGATAATCAGCGCCCAGGATGACTCCAGCCTGACTGAAAGGCCTTATGTGGTCCTGCAGAAGCAGAACTTAGGTGAGAGACAGGAGCTCTGCTTTGGGTTTAATGCTCTTGTCTTGTGTGCATCAGTGCAGCATCAAATTTTGTTGCTGATCTCTTCTTCTATCATAGTAACACTTGGGAGTGTCCTCGCTGTCCTGCTGCTGCTGATGATCATCATGGCTGTTTGTGTCTACAAACCTTTGGCTCGTCGCTGAAACTACATTTGAAGCCAGAGCCAATCCTTTGACGTAAAGGGCATTGTGAGTCGACACCAACAGAGCGACTCATCATTTAATACGATCCACCATCAAGAGTCCGGCCAATCTGCTTACTAAAAGTTGGCAGCAGTTGTCCTGAAAGATTACATCATCATTCAAGAGTGGTACAAAAATAATATCCTCCAGGAGCAGCTTGACATTTACTTATAACATTATTTATAACACGTATTAATGTAACCTTAAAAGGTAAATGGCATGTACTTATATAGCACTTTTATTCAAGTCTGGAGACTTGACCAAAGCACTTTACACCACATTAATTCACTCACACACTGATGGTGGCAAGCTACATTGTAGCCACAGCTGCCCTGGGGCTCACTGACAGAAGCAGGGCTGCTGTACACTGGCACCACCAGGCCAGTGTACAGCAGCCCAGTAGACAATGCAGGTGAAGTGTCTTGCCCAAGGACACAACAACACTGAAAGTCAGAGTCAGGGCTTGAACCATCAACCCTTTGATTTCAGGGCAAACTCCTACATCCAACGCCACTGTCGTCCACCTTAAAGTATGCTGTCACATTTGAGTCTGTCAAACACTGTGCCATTTGTGGCTTCAAGATAGAAATACTTCCCCTCTCAAATCATCAGCTCAAAAAAATGACAGAAAATTATAGGCTGTCTATCGCTGCTTCCATATTGAAAGGCTTTATTTAGTAGCAACTTTTTTTGTTCTAAATTTATAGCCTTGCTTAAAAACAGTCAAATTGCTGTTCAAACATGAGAGATCTTCTGATGCCCGCCATCTAAGCTTTAACATTTTATAGCCTAGAAACAAAAAATAATGGCTGAAAAGAAATCTTACAATCTAATGCTTTAAACAAAAACTGTTTTCTCTTTAAATCTTCTCTATTAGATTAATTTAGGGAAATATTTAAAACAACAATCAGATTTCTTATTCTTCATGGTTAAAAGCTACCTTTGAAAATAAAAAATAAAAGTTAGATTTTTAAAATGAACAAAAAAAAAAAAGTTTTTTGTCCCTTTACCAGACTTTTCAAACAAAAATTCAGATATTTATTATTCATACATTAGATTTTCAATGTTATGAGCTTATGAAAACAAGTCTACTCCAGTTTATTTATTACATTTTGCATTTTTACATCGTTTATACTGAGCCAACTAGATGCATGTCTGATCAATATTTTGCAGGTTTCTAAACAGATGTACCTCTGGCTTATCTATGGTGCTAATTGGTTATTTTGATATTGTGTTCTGTAACATTAAAAAAAAAAACACATCTGATGTATTAACTGGGTTTATTCCTGAGGTTAAATTAAACACAAATGGACTGGTTACCAATTGGTGACTTTTGAGGATACTTAGTTTGACTGGATTTATTTTTTAGTTATAAGAACTAGGGGCATATGAACACAGATCCATATTTTTAATAAAGAAAAAAGGTATTGCTTAATAGCTTATGTACCACTTTGTGTTGGTTTTTTAACATCAAATTCAGCAAACCTTGTTTAATTCTGTAAATGAAGGCAGATCAAATCTGGAAATGTTCTAGGAAATTCTACTGCAGAGCTCTTTACCTCCACTGCTGATCAAGATGTTAGATTTAAATTGACTATTGTTTACTGAGCCCATTGTATAAAGAACCTGATCATAAAGCTCAGATAAACTTCCTGCTATTTAGATAAAAAGTCGGGTAAACATGTTTAGTCCTCATGGAAATAAAGTGCTTTTATTTTAGAACATTTTCAGACATTCTTGTCTTTTTTTACCATAAAAAAACAACACACTTGCTCAAACATTGCATTACAAAGATCTGCATTATATTAACCTTAGCTAACTTCACAAAGTTGACTTCTCTCCAGTTTGGCAACTTGATGCATTACAATTAGTTGTTGTGTTGAAGCTCCTAATGGAGCCACAGAGACAATGGGGAGGTTTAAAAAGTAGTTGGCTGTCAGGAAGATCAACTATAGTGGTTAAGTCATGTTACTCTGTTACAAGTGAAGCATTTCCATCAGAGTTTAAAAAAAAAAAACTATAAAAAAGTTAATTTTTTTGTCTAGTGGCACTTGATGAAACTTCCACCACCACACCTCGGGCATTTTCAGAGCAAAGCGATCCTTAGCACATGCTGAAGCTACCATTTCTAATCACGCTGGAATAAGTGATGTCTTCCTTTTCTTTAGACGTCTTTAGTTGTTCACGGCAGGAAAAAGTAAACTGCTACATTGGTTTCTGTTAAAGTTCGACGCCTCGTCTCACAGATAAGACCGGTCTCTGCTACTGCAATTTTTTAAGCTGCTCAGTGAAAGGATACAAAAATAAGTTATTTAGTCCCTCAAGCTAAGTTTTCGGCGTAACTGCAGCACAGATCTGTCACCATGCAGTTACTTAAAAAAAAAAAGTAATCTCCCATGGCAACATGCTTTTGTTTCACAAGCTGCAGACCTTTACATTCGCAAAGTACATTAAAACGCATTCATAAACGGCTCTAAGATCACACCATTCATCTTTTTTGTTTAGCATGGTGTGATGTTTGAGAAGTACCGATTTTTGCACCGTTACATTTTACCAGGATAAAATAGTTCTGAAACTCATAAATAAATCCAACATGTTGGAAAAATATCTAGGAAGTTGGAACCCTGAGATAGCTCTTACTTGATGAGCCTACGGTTTCTGTAAGTTGTGAGTTTGTAGGAAGACTTTGCAATAATACTCAAACCTGCTGCTTTAAGCTTGCAAGGTTGAAAAATATAATAACAATCAGACAAATGACAGATACTTTAACATCCAAGTGCTGAACCATTTGGGGATACTACCTCAAGAGACTGACTCTGACTCATCCCCAATCCAAACATTAATACACTTGAGGGCTGCAGTAAATAAAGAAAAAAGAACAAAATAACTTTAAATGACTCCAGCTGTCTGAATTGGGTAAGATATGAGCAGATACCCTCATAGGAATATAGGAAAGTGTATGTTCTTATCAAAAATATGTTTAGGAAAATAATGAAGAGTTTTTATTGCCCTGTACAGTAAATGTAAAAATCTGTGTTTGCATAGGTGGAGTTAGAAAGGTTAGGAAGGGAAGACTGAGGTGTGGTGGTTGCTTAAAATTCCCTCTTTTTTTTTTTTCTTTTCACTTCTCAGTGAGTGACAGCTGCAATATCCGTTCCAGCTCCTCTTCCTCCTGTTGCCTCATCTTCTCCTCCTCTTCTTGAGCTCGAGCAGAGAGCTCCATGGCCAGGCGGAGCTCTGAGTCTTGGCTGGAAGCAGAGGGAGAGCTAGCCGGGCTGACGCTGTCTCCAAACTCCACCAGCACCCCCTCTGGGATACTTCTGGAATGACATTAAAGGAAAATAAGCGAGATCTGCAAGGTCACCTATTTACAACCAACTGGCTGAGAAAAAGGAGATCCCCCTGACCTTTTCCCGTTTTCCACAAAAGCCTTCATCTAAACAGGTTTATAGCTAACTGCTTGTGGGCTTAAAAGTTCAAATCATCCAAACGAACCCACTTTTTATGATGTTCTCCTTATCATGTCTGGGAGAAAACAGGAATTCCCACCATTTTCATCCAACAGACCAAATATTAAGATATTTTGACAAATATCTCAGGAAATAATTTTTTGTAGGGCAAAGAAAGGCTAAATTAATGGAACAATGTCTAATGTATCTACCAAAAATACATCTGTATTTCATAAACTGATATTAAAGTTAATAAATGAAGCCACAGATATACACATTCGATAAACTTAATTCATTTGTTTACATTGCAAAATAAGATGAATTTTAGAAAAACAGTAAGAGTAGTAAATCTTTGTCAGATTTAAAAATATGTTTTGTGTGTTAAAAAGTGAATTTTAAAAGAAGTTCTTATGTTTCTACATGACAGCAGAGATTCCCAAGGTGTGGCGCAGAGGTGCACGTGCTGTCACTAGAGGGAGTACGAGATTTTAAAAAAATTTAATGGCGGTCTGAGAATTGCACAATTCCATTCATTTCCTCACCCAATAAAAACGTTTAACCTCGGCTGGTTCAACAACTGCGAATGTCACCCCCACCAGAAACCCCTACTGATAACGAGACCATTGGAAAGAAGGGAGTTTAGGTTTTAATTAATAGAACAGTGTTGCAATACCATTGGAGAGTTTTTACACTTCTATTTGACTATTTTTATTTTCATTCAACTGCTTAGTGTTTAAATTGGGTGTTGTGCATGTCTTTTGATTCATTTTGTTAGTGAATGTGCTGAATCCCTCCTACCATGTTAAATAACAACACATTGTCACCTTTGCCTGAACGTTGAAGTAAATCAGATACTCATTCTCCTTGCGTGTCTGCTGTAAATGCAAAGTACAACTAGATGTCTCACCGCTTCATTCTATAGCTGGACATGTTGCTCCGTCTTTTTTTTCTTCTCCTTTCATCAAAATGCTTATTCTTTCAAAACGTAGATTTAATAAATTTCAGTTGTGAGACTTCAGGAGTCTTCCGTGAAAGCAAGATTGTAGGTAAATATTTGCTTTTTTTTTAAGCAATGGATGTAAAGCAGCAGTAATCAAAGAATAAAATAAACATTCTCACTGTAAGATTTCATAGTCATAGTCAGCAGAAGACTCCTCCTACCCAGATGCACCACAAAGCGCCACAGGAAATCATTCCTACCTGTGGTCATTTTTTTTCTTATTTTTATCTTTATTATATTGTATAGTTGGATGTGTGTATATATCATATAAAACTGTAACTGGAGCGTGTAACAAAAGTAATTTCCCTCTGGGATTATTAAAGTATTTCTGATTCTGATTAATCATGAGCAATAACAACAAAGATCAAGACCGCTCTTGAGACCTCCATCGCTGCTAAAGATGTACTAAGTTTAGTATATTCTCTTGAAACCCTCACCTATATGCTTTGTTCTTTCCTTTATAATGGTTTTTATTTATTATTGAAACCAACTTCTGATACGATCTCAGAACTAAAAAAATTTGGCCTTAAGCTTGAAGGTCCGCATGGCCAAATTATGTCATTTTGGGCTTCCATACCCCTCCGAACAGACTCTGTGCAGACAGAATTTCCAGGTAGAGCAACTAGGAAAATATGTAACTATGTAGACGGAACCACGTGGAAAACATGGTGAGCAAACAGAAGCTCATGCTGGCGAAGGTTTGCAAATGTAAACATCTACAGACATCCCTTGATTTAGCTTATAAATATACTCACTATCAAAACATTGTGGAAAAACTCCAGGAAGAGGTTTTGATAAAATTGTGAAAGGCTGTGTTTACTACTTCCTCGTGTAATCGTTTTCCATGCGTCAAGCATAATGAGCCCTTTAGAGGGTAACTGGATTTTATTTATATGTATCGAAGTAAAGAGGTCTGAATAGAAAAGTGTGCTGCATTTTCGAGATTTTAATTTTGAAAAAAAAATTATATTTCTGCTTTTGCAACGATATGTGTTGAGCTAAAGACTCAGACCTACCCATCACTCTGGCTGCCAGTCATTGCATTTGGAAATCCCCCATTAGCATCACTCCAGCTCTCCTCCTATAAACACAAATAAAAAGGGACATTTAGGAAGGAGGGTGCAGACCATTTTTAAATAAGCACTGAAAAGAAAAACAAAGCACTTCTTTTAGCATCATTTGAATGGTTCTGACCTGGCCTGAGCCTCTCTGAGAGTCGAGGAGGCTCTGATGGATGGCATACTGCAGAAGCTCGTCGTCATTGTTGGATATGGGCGTATGGCGGCTGCCCCCTCTCCGGAGATAGTTGGGAGGTACCTCAAACACAGAGGGAGAGACCTGGAATGGAGTTGGAGCTGGGTGTGGGGAGGCAGAAAGAAAATGAATTACTCAGGAATAAAACACATGAAGTTTTTGTTTTTAAGATGGCAAATGTTCTGGATGGACCGCTACCGGTGGCTGCTTCACATTCTTCCGAGGACGGCGTGGCTGCTGCCTCCTCTTCGGTGCAACATTTGTTCACGTTGCCAAAGGTAATCCTGGCATTCAGCACATGAAACAGGGGAATCTCTGAGAAAAAGGGAAAGGTGTCTTTAAAGTGTAAACTTTAAATAAGAACACTCTGTATTCATGTATTATACCTATTTTAACTGGAAATCCGGGGGGAAACTTCAGGGTTACAAAGTCTCTTAATCGTGCAAAATGGGAACTGGTTCGAGCCATGAGGTCAATGATGGGGGTCACCTGCTCCACCAGAGACAGAGGATGCTCCTCACTCATCCACAGTGTCCCTTTGAACCTATTCAGATCAATATTACACATAGCATTCACCAAATGTGCATGATAACTGATGGAGATGGTGTAACAAAACTAAAACGGAAACTTTATTTTACTTTTGCGTTCGAATAGTCAGTTCAATGGGACGGCCGATGTCTCTGTTACCCAGGTCGAAGTCGGGATTGAAATATTCCTCTGGAGTGATTGCGGTGGGGTTGGTGGCTGTGGCGTACTCCAGAGTCAAGTTCTGTAAATCGAAGCAATCGTCTTAAATAACCCATTAACTGTGGGAAAAACAAATGCTTTGATCACTGATCGATTTTGAAATGCACATCTTACCCCCTGAGCACTTATGTGCTGCTCCACGGTTCCCAGCAAAGACTCCAAAACATTCCTTTCACCTTTGAATAGAACATTTATTGTCAGTGTTTAAATCTGGAGTTACAAATATATAAAAGAAATGTTCTTGGCCTACTTTTAATCCTGGCTTTCTCTTCATCAGTTAAATGCTCTGTCCTCGTTCTGATGACCACATTTACATTGTTCACACTAAAAACCTGAAAAAGAACACCAACACGACGTAATGTGAGAATTATTCAAAACGGTTGTAATAGTGATAGCAGATTTTGAGTTTCTTTTTAAAATGTAACTCTTTGACGTATGCAAACCTTTGCTTCAAATCCATTAACCACTTCCGTTTTGTCAGTTCTCCAGCCCAAAATCCCAGATTTGCATCTGTTGAGAAAAATAATACCAATTTCAGAAAACAAGACATAATTTTTGTTATTTTAGAGCAACTTTACACTAATAAACTGTCATATTACAACCACACATTTGAATGCAAAATTGTTTAAATGTGAAAGGCTAACAAATTATTATGCATAATAAAAAAATTGTACAGTTTTCTAATATTTATTCTGCAACAAAATTATGCATCATCAACTGGTTTAAGGACTTGTGTAATATGTAAATGAAAAAAAAGACCAAGGTATAAAGCCATCCGTTCTGTAAAGGCATCAGATGTTTAAGAACATCACTAAAAAAACAGCATCATGGAGACCAAGAAACACAGCAGACAGTTTAAAGAGAATAACATTTAAAGCTCTGAAAATCTCCCAGAGCTTTTTTCAATCCATCATCTAAAAAAGGAGGCAAGGCTGCAACATAAACCTTACTAAGATATGGTCTTCTACCTAAACCGTCAGAGAAGCAACGAGGTAACTCAAACTAAAGTTTTCAGAGCTTTACTGTTAATGCGGGAGAATCAGTTTATAGTCAAGCACCACAAATCTGACCCTATGCATGAGTGGCTAGAATGAAGAAGGCTGTTGAAAGATTAGCAAAAACAAACAAAAGTTTGCACACGCTGTCTGTTTTGCTAAAAGCCAGAGCAAACATGTGGAGGAGTATAATGCTCTGGTCAACTCAGACCAAAATCAATCTCCTCAATCTAGGTGCTTGAGAAAAACTAACTGTGCACCATCCCCACTGTGATGCACGGTGATGGAAGCATCGTGCTGTGGGGATTTCCTTCATTAGCACTGACAGGAAAAATACTCGGATGATGGAAAAACAATGGATGGAGTACAAAAATCCTTGAAAACCTGCTAGATGGATCATAAGACATTGGGAGGAGGTTTACAAATGCACCCCAGACTTTTCATATTAATTTTCAGAAAAATAGTTTTAAAACCAGTTATCATAAAGCCTCCTTCTCACAATTATGCAGTACACCCTGTTGGGTTATCACCTCAAACACTAATAAAGTACACAGATGTTTGTGGTCGAAATAGGACAGATGCGGCGAATTTAACCCTTTAAAGCCTGGACCATGAAATAATACACGAAATTCTATTTAGTTTTATTAGAGGTGTCATTTAACT
Organism: Cyprinodon variegatus; assembly: GCF_000732505.1. Lineage (NCBI taxonomy): Eukaryota > Metazoa > Chordata > Actinopteri > Cyprinodontiformes > Cyprinodontidae > Cyprinodon > Cyprinodon variegatus. The sequence goes on from NW_015151134.1 coordinate 135,414, forward strand.
TTCTGACCTATTAAATACATAACCTACATTTTGTATAAGTGAAAATAGATAATTTTTTTGCATAAATTTTGATACATTAGGCATTTCTTTATAATGCCTTATACATTTTCTGTTAATTACATGTGTCAGAATGTGTTAGTCAAGGTTTTTAAGATCAAAAATATCACACTGGTGATGCGGATGGCTCAAAAACTGATTGTATCAGATATGATACTCTAGACTTTAAAGGGTTAAAGTGTATGTATATCTTAATGAGGCTCTGTGGGTGGGTTTGTTTGGCATAACAGAAATGAGCTCTAATAAGATGTTAAAACATTCACTCCTTCAAATATTTCTACACACAGAAAATACAATTAAATGCTTCATAGAATAGGAATGATTTCCATGGGAGAAGTACTAATCTTCCAAAAACGTCCCTAATTTGGGGTTGACAATAAAACTTAAATAAACAAAGATCATTAGATCTATCTTTTGTTTATAGAAAAAGCAAATAGAAATAAATTACTTGCCTTTCAAAAGCTATATCCTTTGTGTCTAAGTAGGTGTTGACAATAGGGGTTGTCAACCTTTTGGCAACTTCCTGTTCTGCTGGCTGCATTGACTCTAAAGTGACGTCTTCAATTTCTTGGGATATGTTGAAGCGTTCTGTGTCAACTACCCCATCATCATGGTTGACCTCCATCAGCTCGGCATGGGAATCTATCAAAACAGGCAGTCAATATAGAGAACAGCTTAATATGAAGGAGTTAAAAGAAAGGAAAACCCACCATCTCCTTTGAAGATGTAACTCCTACGCCCTCTGATCCAGGTCATATTGTCGAACCCCAGAAGGGTAGCGTCCACTCGCAGGCAGGCACCGCTTTTCCAAATGCGGCAAACATCACTTGGACATATCCGGGACAGAAGAGGGACTGTTAAAGCAAATGGGAGAAAAAATGCAACTCTGAGCCAAACAAAAACAGCACCGACAGGTATGTTGTTTTGCCTGTATGACCTGCTGAAGCCTTTATGCACGAGAACTAGCCTCTGCTCTGCCTTTCTAACTAGCATACAACAGAAAAAAAAAGAAAGAAAGAAAATACCACTCACTCCAGCTGGTGAATTCCCACTTCATTTCCATATAGAAATCTGGAGACTAGGAAGGATTAAAAGTGAGGTCATTCTAAATGTTTCCAGACTTACAAACATTCTGATTAAAAATATATATATATATATATGAAGAAAAACCTCCTTGATCTTCAAAAGCAGCTCAGGCACTCCTCCCAGAGCAGTGGAGGCTTTGAGGTAGTCTCTACGCTGAAGCACTAACTGAACCATCTCAGGGTCTCCAGTGCTGACGGCCTCCTGCAGCACTGCAAAAATACACACCAGCTCAGGGAAACCACAACGCCTGTTAAAGTATCAGCATCTGTCCCACATGTATTGCAGTTATCCATTAGAAAACCTCAGTAATGTGAATGCTGGCTGTTTTACTGTAACTGTGGGAGTGTGTTATGCATCTACAGGAAAGTCCATTAACAACAGCTGAGGAGAAGATTTAGGAGATAGATCAACCAACAAACTGGTGTGAAAAGCCTGTGTGTAAGAAAGGATGAAGGTTGCAGTGTTTGGTGGCATGTGCTGGCTGATATGCAGAAGGCTAACCTGTCCAACTCTTGGCATTTTCTTTAGTCACCGAAGCACCGTGTCTCAAGAGAACTCGGACTAACTCCAGATGTCCAAGTGACACAGCCAGGTGCAAAGGTGTCCGACCCCTGGGGTCAACAGCCTCGATGTCATCCTGAGAAAAAATAAAATAAAAAATGAGAAAAACAAGCATTATAACCATTACGCTTGCAACCAATAAGATTTAACAGGATCAGAACAGATCACATTTGGCCAAATGACATCCCTCTGCGGTTGTGCACCCTTTAATTTAGGCAATAGCTGATAATTACAGAGGCTTGCACCCTCTGCACCAGCAACAAGTTGGTTTTATTTTGATATGAGTCATGCTGCAACTGATGAGTAATCGTTGGTTAGGAAGGCAAAGTCTCTCTGTTAAAAGTTGGTATTGATGATAATCATGTTCTACAAATTGGAATAGGTTTTCTGATGAGGTTTGTAAATCAGACTTTAAGTACTTTGGCGGATAACAACCTTTACGGTAAGTAGGAAACTAAACACACTATACATTCTATTTATGTAATGAAAATGTTTTCCTCTATTAGTCTGATGTAATCTCAAATATAGTGTTTGCATTAGTTATAAGTATAAACATTTAAAACATTTGTCTGTAATGCAATCCGCTTAGTGATGAAGTTTCTGAAATAAATTAGCTTCCAATAATATTCTACGTTTTTTAAACAGGTTTGAACACCATCATAGAACAAGCAACAATATTTTGTTTGCCATTTCTCTTACTGATGAAAAATAAATTATCTTTCTATATTCTTTCCTATGTAAAGTCTTCATTTAATGTTTATGTTTGATATGCAAATATACAAACTGACCGTCTGGCCTCAAATCTAAACCTACTTTATAACTGATGATTAGAAATGTATTAATGTCACTTCTAAGACTGTAGATAACCCAAACAAACAGACACCAAAGAAAAAATCCCCCATCAGTGGGCTACATTTTTTATAGACTCCTATAAAGAAACAAAAACAATTTTTGGTTCTTCGATTTTGTTTTGCATTTAAGGTTTTAACGAGAAGATAAAGCTACGGTCAGTTTACTGAGCAATACAGAGCAATGACACCACTGTCATTAAAGCACATAGCCATAATTTTGACTATGAAGCAAGGTACAAAGTCCTCCTGGAAAAAATGTAAATATGCATTTTTATAAAGCTTGTTAGGATAGGCACCTAAAAGGTTTATTCACAGGTAAACAATAAAACACAGACGACCAACACCTACAAATGATTTTATTCCCAGAGCACCTTTAATATAGCAACAGACCTCTACTTTTTTTTGTTCAGATGTTGGGACCTTAACTTATAAAGAAGATGAATCATTTACTTTGTAAACTTTCTGCATCTTTAGCCGTGGTTAGTTCAAGATACCCAAAAAGGGTGGCCCGACCAGTTAAAGCTCTAAAGAGCCAACTTGAACTCAAATCAATGCACTGAAGGGGCGTCCTAGCAAAACTGTGGTTATGTTTATAAAACAACAGTTTTTTCCTTCCCCTCAACTTTCCAAAAATATGCTAGGATACAGCCTTGTGTGAGTTCAGCATCTTTACTGACAGCTGGGCAACTTTAAATTCAGCGATGTTCCCATTTTTTTTTTTTTTTTTTTTTTTTTTTTTTTTTTTTTTTTT
>NW_015151134.1:139298-162709 GCF_000732505.1 Cyprinodon variegatus
TTTTTTTTTTTTTTTTTTTTTTGTAGGCTCCATTTCTCTTTTCACAATAAAATTCAAATTGGTTTGATTTATAATGTATTCTAATAATGTGAGGCATTGGATTTTAAGCTTCAATAAGCTTTCAGCATTTAGCAACAAAAAAAAAACATTCCTGTGTGTGTTGAATATCTGTTTTTGAAGTAAATTTCAGATTATGCACCTGTTGTTACTTTCTATTTTTTAACTAAGTGTTGTAAGCCAGCTGATAAGTCATCAGTTAACTTTAGTCTGTGACAGCAGCAGAGCATCTGTCAACATCTCTGGCCTACTAACAGGCTACAAACACACCCAGAAACTAGCCTCTGCTTTCATCTGGTGGTTTCACCATCTACCTTGGCGTTTCTACTAACCTGCTGTGATCGTATTTGCTGTTCCAGTTTCCTGTAGTCGTTCTCCCAAACTGCGGCATGAAGGGGAAACTTCCCTCGGATGTCTTCGCTAATGCTAGCCGTGGACATCTTCCTCTTTCTGGAGCCTTTCACTGCTGTAAGCCTGTGATTATTTCATCCATTAACCAAGCAGCGGTGGTGGCTACACGCTAATTAAAGGAAAATATGCGCCGTAACTCCATCGCTCTACCGCTGACAGCAAGAATAATAATAACACCCAGTCAAGTGTCCAACTTCTGCCCCCAAGCCTTCCTCTAAATAAAACTTTTGAACAAGGAAGTGCCCTGAGCAGTACCCACTACCAGCAGCAGGGGGGCCCTACACAGAGAAACAGCCACAATGCTAACTATATCAAACAAATCAAGCTTCACAGTTGCTTGCTTTACATTTTAAATTTCCTGGTTCGTCTAAATATACACGTTAAGGTCGTCCATTTAGCGCAACAACAGATTTATCATCTACAACACGTCTACACCGAAAATAATGGACGGTTCCAGTTTGGGCTAAACCATTTTACTTGTCAGCAGGGGGAGGGGTTACGTTAACGCTTCCTGAAACTGGTACCGAAATAAATTAATAATATAATAACATAATTGTAATAAAACTATGGACGGTTAAATAATCTACTCATGTATTCATGCTAATGATTTATTAACAATAAGGAATTAGTCGCATGCAAGAAAGGGGGGCAGTGCAGCTTAGGTTTGAGTGCTTAGTAATACATCTCTCATTATTCTATCACATTCCAAACTTCACAGTTTTAAGCTGTATCTTATTTTCAAAGTATAAATAAAGATCAATACTATGACTTTTACGTAGGTTATTATGTTTTCAAAGAGGATAGATTTCAAATACAGACATTTTTAAGTGGGGTTGGGTGGATTAATACAATATCTAAAAAAATGTAAATTTTTTTAAATTTAATTTGGAAAAGACAAAATCTTTTTTTTCTCCTTACTAAACCATAAAATCAAATTTTATGTTCTGGACTGCATATGAACTTTTCAAGTGAGCTCTTGTATAAATAAGCTTGCTGCCTGTCTTTATCCTAAGAGTTTGTCAGATTATTTTTATTTACATGACAATACAAACCTTATTGGAGGTTTTAGTGCTTGCGTGGAAAGGTTTCCAAAGGCTCTGAGTAACAGGTCAGAAAAAGAGTTAAAAAAGCCCTGATGATGACTAAGAAATTGAGGCATGGGATTTCAGCTGGAGCTGGGACCTTACCCTGGGACAAGACATAGGATGGGGTACATTGGTGAGTGAGTGATGGTTGGGCTCCTCTTCATAGGACCTGGCCTATGAAGAGTCTGGAGGTTCAATGCATGCCATCTCCCAGTGGGCCTATCATTTGCAGATGGAACCGTGAGAAATCAATTTAGAAATTTAGACTACAGTTATCAGCAGAGTTATTTACCACCAACCAAAAGAAATTGTGTCAGCTTTTTCCAGCGTTAACCAAAAGGGACGTGGATCTGGCTCTAGGTGATGAATCATTCACTGTATAAATAATCACAGATGACCATGGGTTAAAAATATTGGTACCTTTATTGCTTAATAATATTACAGTATTATTGTACCTAATAACTATGCAACATTACGCAATAATGACAATGAGCACAAGGTAAATGAAAGGCTAATAATAAAAGGGAGGAGAAAAGCTGCTTAAATAATATCTGTCACAGGGATGTGATGTCAGGTGGAAGTTGCTCTCGCTTATCACATATGACATTTAATATCATTATTGTCCTTATCATCATTGTCAACATCATCATTGTCCAAGCACAATGATGGTGCAGTTCTACTCCTCCATCATTGAGTCTATCCTGACCTCCTCCATCACCATCTGGTACAAGGGTAGACTGCAGCGTGTCATCTGGTCTGCAGAGAAGGTGATTGGCTGTTGCAATCTTCCATCTCTCCAGGATCTGCAAGGAAGATTGTGGCTGATCCCTCACACCCCAGCCACAAGCTATGCTATCAGGACCAAAACCTCACACCACACTTACAGTTTCTTCTCATCCACTACCAGCCTCATCCACAAGGCCCAGAGACCCCTGTGTCGGGGCGACAGTGGCGTTGGATGTAGGAGTTTGCCCTGAAATTGAAGGGTTGACGGTTCAAGCCCCGACTCCGACTTTCAGTGTTGTTGTGTCCTTGGGCAAGACACTTCACCTGCATTGTCTGCGGGGCTGCAGTACACTGGCGCCACCAGGCCAGTGTACGGCAGACCCGCTTCTGTTAGTGAGCCCCATGGCAGCTGTGGCGACAATGTAGCTTGCTACCGTGAGTGTGTGTATGAATGGGTGAATGAATGTAGTGTAAAGCGCTTTGGTCAAGTCTGCAGACTTGAATAAAGGTGCTATATAAGTACATGCCATTTACCATTTACACTGACATTGCCTCTCTTTCCCTCCCCCAGTCAGGACCTACAAGCTACACCTACATAGCATCTCCTGCGTTACATTAATGCACAGTCTACTGTGTATATAGTATATGGCTATATACTATATATATAGTATATTGTATGTTTTTGTACTGTACTACATAGCTATAGATTCTTTATTCTGTAAGTATATCGAATTTGTCTGCACCATCAGTGTCAAGTCAAATTCCTTGTAAGTGTAAACCTACTTGGCAATAAATAAATCTGATTCTGATTTGCTCTTCAACATTTTACTATTGAGAGGCTGGATAGCGCCCCTCTCAGCAAATCCATAATTTTGTCGTGTGACTTCTACGCCCATGTGGGAAATAACAGTGACACCTGGAGGGGTGTGATCAGGAGGGTCAGACCTTCACCTCTGAATCTGAGTTTGTTTTATTGTTAGACTTCTGTGCAAGTTATGGTTTGTCCGTCATGAACAATATGTTCAAGGATATGTCCATCAGTGCACTTTGCACCAGGACAACCTTGGATAGATGAATGACTTAATAGTCATATTTTATGAGCATTGGCGCCTGTTTCGGCGATTTGGCTGAAGAGAGAGGTGAAGCTGTCCATTGCTGGAAGAGGAAAAAGCTGGAGTGACTTGGCAGGCTCAAACAAGTAGAGAGGGTCTGCCGGGAATATCTGGCAGAACCATTGGTCGGGTACATGAACAGTTTCCACCTCAGCGAGAGCTTTTCTAAGATTCTGGGGGAGGTTGAGGACATGGAATCTGAGTGGAACATGTTCTCCGCCACTATTGGCAATGTGATATCCTGTAACTGTGGGCGTTAGGTCAGTGGTGCCTGTTTTGGTAGTAACCCCCAACCCTGGGGGTGGACACAGACAGTAAGGGATGCTGTCAGGGTGAAGAAGTAGGCCTATTGAGCCTGGTTGGCGTCTGGGACTTCTGAGGCAGCAAGCAAGTACCCTGAGGGGAGGCAGTGCTTCACTAACCCATTTTTTTGTGAAAGTATGAGCTGCTGAGTTTGACTGAGGATATTGTTGGACAGCAGAAGGAATACTTTTAGGATATCCTCAACCCAGGTGACACCACTTCCATGACAAAAAGAGAGACTTGGTGCACTGGTCTAGACCTGTTTATCACTCATTCCCAAGTCACAGCAGTGGTCAGAAAACTCCACATTCTCAGGATTTTGGGGGTAGATAAGATCTGCTCTGAGTAAACTTGGTCTCTGGATGTTGTTGGAGTGTTGTGGCTATCACATCTTTTCAACATAGCCTGTTGGTCAGCTACAGCAGTGTCAGCATTAAGTTGGGCCTGTTCTCAGTGCATGCTGGACTCTGGCACTGTTGGCTTCTATCATTTAAAGGTGCAACTAAGAGCTGGAGGTGGCCTGGTTTGGGAACCAGCAGATTTTGCCCCAGGGTTTTGCAGACAGATTGGTTCTACTGGCTCCCCCCTGCCAAGACTTATAGCATGCAATGGGGGGATTCGTAGCCGAGTGTGAACCAGCCTGAGGGGGAGAATGGAGAGGGTGATCAACAGATGGATTCTTGCAGCTGCAGCTATAATTCAGATGCAGCAATGCTTTGCTGTGATGAAGAGAGAGCTGAGCCAAAAGCAACAGTCCTCGATTTGTTTGCGCACAGTCTGCACTCCCACCCTCACATATGGTCATGAAATCCATGACAGAAAGAACAACATCCTGGATTAAAATGGCAGAAATTGGCTTTTTCTACAGGGTGGCTGGGCACTCCCTTAGAGATAGGGTAAGGGGCTTGGTCATCATCAGGGAGAGGCTCAGAGTAAAGCCATCTCCTTCCATAGTTAAAGATCAGATAAGGTGGCTTGGACATCTTTTTTGGATGCACTCTTGACGACTGTCTTGGTTGGTGTTCCTGGCACGTTCCACTGCGGGGAGGAAAAGGGAATGGGCCAGGATCCACTGGAGAGATTCAGTTGGCCTGGGAATGTCTCAGGCTTTCACCAGTGGAGCTGGAGAAGGTGTCTGGGGAGAGGAAATTAGAATACTGCACCCGTGACCCGGTCCCGGATAAGCAGAAGATGACGGTGACCATTATTTTTGGAGTTATTTTTGACCTCTGTCACCTTGCATCTTGGTAAACATTAAGGCTAATCTTTAGTTAGTTTTATAAATCTTTCTCGAAAGAAATGTCCAACTTTAAACTTGCCAATTTTATGTTAATGGTAAATGCTAAAAAAAGTTTCTTTCCTGTTTAACTAACAGGCCTCGCAGTCAAAACTTGTCATTTTTATTTCTTAACTACTTTGGAATAAATGAAAAGAAAAGAATGCCACCCTCTCCTTATTAACACATGTAATGATAAGTTCTTGGATTTCAGATTTCATTTAACAAGAGACAGGATCTTTGTTTATGTTTGCCAAAGAAATACTCTAAAAGGAGTCCATTTTTTTTTTATTAGCATATCATGATTTTCTGTGTCTAAAGCATTAGTGTCAACAATAACTCCAGTATAAATACACATTGTAAATTACACTCTTTAATATTTTTGATAAGCAAACAAAAAAACGTGTATAATTAGATATTATAATTACATTAGTATATTAGTTTTGTGTAATTATACATTTGCAGGGAAGGACACATATTTTGAGCATTTTCTTAACAAACATTCCTAAAATATTACATCAAGCTTATTTCTACTCAAGATGAATCTGTGTGATAATTGTGACCCCTGCTGGACCCTGTCAGACGGTGCGTAAATCAAACTCACCTCCCGTGCAGAGGTACATAAAATCATGTTTTTTCTTCCTGAATATCGCCTATCAGGTTGTACGGCACTAAATATTCTGTATTGTATTTTGCCTTTCTGCTTAGATACAGGTCTACAAACCCCAGAAAATACAACTATTTTAGTATAAACTAAAGTATTACCAGGGGGCGTCACTGGTATATGTTTTTAGTTGTGCTTCCTGACAGCCCAGACTCGGGGCTTGCTAGCTCTTGTTAGTAGGTCACAGTCGCAGCTGCTCCTTCTGCTTCTAACAGAAACTCACAAATGGGCACAGGCTAGTTAGCGAGGCAGGTGGGTGCCCTATTAGCTATAATGCAGGCCAGAAGCTTGTTGTAAAATCTTGAAAGGTAATGTTATCATGGTGGCGACACAAACTCGCTAAATAAAGTAGCAGGTCCCCCCTTTTTTCCCCCATTTATTAGCTAAGTGTAGCTAACGCGGAAGGCGTCTTCCTCTAGTGTAAAGCAATGGTGACGGATTTAATGCTCTGCACCTTTTAGAAGTCATTTCCTCCACTTTAAAGGATGTCTAAACGCCTGCGAAATACTGAAGTGTGCGCAGATTGCTGTGTTTCAGGTAAGCTCGTTCACTTTTTTTTTAAGGTTTGACTTTTATCTGTTGACTTTTGGTTATTAACGCACCGGGATGTGATCAGATTATGGTTCTCGCCCCGCGGCGCTTCTTCTACTTAACGGTTCCTCCCTGCTATAAACACAAGCTGATGGGGTGTCAATTAGATTAGAGAAAATACTTCAGGTTTAATTTTTGTAATATCCACCTGTCCTCTTTGAGTCAAATCTGAAGTTCCCTTCATTTATAAATCCAAACAAAAAAGTTTTTTTTTTCTTTTTTTTTCTTTTTTTTTTTTTTTTTGCAAATCTACAAGTTTATAGATATTATTGTTCAGATCTGTTTAGACATGGGCAGTAGTTGTAGCACCAGAAACATAAATATTACTTTATTGTTATCATCACTGGTTGTAATAATAGCCAAGGTGGTAAAAGGTGATATTTTAACTATTGGACAACTCCTTCTTATAAAATGGTTCAGTCTTCTTGTTGAAGACATTGTTATAAGCATTCAGATTGCAAAGGTAAGTTTTGATTAGCTCTTGAAGTTAAGAAGACAGTCTATTTATTGTAAGTTAGGTTTGAACCGAGATCTGGTATAGTTTATCTGCTGTATGTATTATTTTTGCTCAAACAAAAACCCATATATCATAACTTCTCCACTTGTAGTCTAGGAAATTGGTAATAATTACTTTGCATTTTTTGCTGGGCGACCAGAGGCATATCCTTCTGCATTTAGAGTACATAGTTCTTCAACAATGCTTCCTTCTCTAATTATAAAGACAATATAGGGTGATATTTCACTCATTGCACATTTTGTCTGATAGGAGATCAGTTTCCTTAAATCCCCAATCCCCAAAAACATTAACACAGGTATTATTACATATAACTTTGGTCTTTTTCTCATGGTAATCATTGAAAGCATCTATTGTTTTATCCTCTAGCCTGAATGTCATTCTCTTCACTTGTAGAGTATTTTTTTCTTTTAAATAAATGTAATGGCAGAGTAGTGGGCAAAATCCTAGGATTGTTTACTATTTTTATTTATTTTTTGCTGCCTTAAGATTGCCGAAAGGATGTATGTTAGCAAAATTTATACCCAATCTTTTACTAGGAAAAAAAAATATTTGTTTACATTATAGAAATTTCTTAAACTGAAGCCTGCAATGGCAAATCGCAAGCTTTTTTGACTGGACAGCAGAGCCTGTGTTTGGTGAGATTTAATACATAGCACAGCTCGCAAATTTACTCCGCCTAACGTGACTTGAAGGAACAGCAAGTACTTTTAATGAAAGTTATTGTTCAATTCGACTCGCATTCAAGCCCACACCTACTTCAGTCCAGTAGAGACCGTACCATCATCATCCTACGAGGGAGATCTGCTCGTTGAAGTAAATTATAGGCCTGGGAGAAGCTTGGGGCGAACTTTCACACTGTAATGGGCCTATGAAAGAGGAACAAATAATAGCTGCATTGTTTCTCAGATACTTTTCAAAAGTCCCATTTAAAGGAAAAAGAAGTGACGTGATGCTTTCAGCATGCACAGGAAGCAAAACAGGATGCAGAGCGCATTGACTGCATCACTGCTGTTGCAGAACAATTCTCTTGTTTTATAGTGTTTGATGGTTTAATTTGCTTAGAGACTCTGCGATACATAGCTTCCCTTATTTAAAAAAACAAAAAAACCTTGCTGTGCTTTAATTTATGTGAACTATCTTTTGCTTTTATTGCTATATGAGCAAGTTCACAAAGTATGCAAGACTTCATCTCTCGTCACTAGGATTGGTTAACCCCGGGGGTTTTTCAGCAGCTGCCCCAGCATATGGCTGGTACCGGTTGTTGTCTGTTTATATTTTTGGAGTTTTGGGATGCAGCATTAAGTTTAGCCCCTCTCTTTGAGAAAAGCATGAAGGAGGCATGTCAGCAACTCCCTGTGGAGAGTTGTTAAGTGGAGAAAAAGAGGACCCAGGAGACAAAATCTGACCGCCAACCCCAGCAGCTGTTGCTTCTGCACCTCAGCTGCTACTTAGACATTTACAGTCCTCAGTGTCTGTCTTCCCTTTCACAAAGCCAGATACATTGTATGCCTGATGGTTTAGAGGATGTGGGGGTCTTATGAGTTCATCGGATTGTTTTGGTCTAATTTAGTGTTGGAAAATGAATCTGATTGAAGATGGCACTGGAGAAAACTCTTTTACATCCAAACTCAATCTGCTATCAAATTGATTATTTACCCACATGTATATGGCAGGAGCACAGTATCTCTTCTTAGCACCATATATTACCTTCATACACAGCTCTTTTCTGTTTCTCTTTTGACTCAACATGGCTTTGAAAGAGGAAGCTGCTCTTTCAGAAGGTGCTTCCACCTCATAACTGTTGGTCCTCACTTCCTTTTTACAGTTAAAACAACTTAAAACAAACAAACAAAAAAAACTTAATTGCCCTATTGAATGTTTATTTTTTTTAGCCATCAGTACTTGACTTTATGCTCCATCACACTTTGGCTCTACACAAAGACAAGGGGCCAAAGTACATGAGCAAAGCCACCTCTGAATCACTTAAAAACCAAACTAGTTAGTTGGTTTAGGAGATGTTTTTTTATTTTTATTTTTTACATAGGAGCCTCCTTTTTTGCACAATGAATACATTTTTTTTTCTCCAATCAAATTTTTGTATTTACTTGGGCTATCTTTATCACCTTTCGTGATTTGTTTGATCAACTGAAATATTTAAGACGGCCATAAGGGGGAAAAAAAACAAGAAATCTGTAACGGGGCTGACACCTTTGCACAGCACTTAATGTGATCCACTATTTAAAATAAAATATAACTTCTCAATTCTATTCTAATTTACTTAGAAGTACCTGAACATTTTACAAAACGTTTTTATTTCCCAGCCATCTCTGTTCTGACCTTCTAAATGAAAAGTTCTGATGAATTTTTCTTTTCCTAAAATGTAATTTCTGTGACATGGTTGCAAGTTTCCTGATTTTGGCTTTGTTCCCCTGCTTTCTAGAGCCTCGCTGGGCCTCTGTGAACAGAGGGGTGTTGATTTGTGACGAGTGCTGCAGTGTTCACCGAGGTCTTGGAAGGCACAGCTCCCAAGTCCGTCACCTGACCCATTCTCCATGGCCCCCAACGCAGCTCCAGGTTGATGAGACAGACAGAATACTCATTTATGTTCAGCTTTTTTTTTTTGCAAACCTCTGTGCTATTCTATGCAATTGTCCTCTCTACACACCCAGGCCTTACACATTTGCACAGCAAGTATTCATGGAGGCAGTTTTTATTGAATTTGACAGGTTTTAATCTTTAATTTAATCTTTGTTTTACTTCTATTAGATGGTGCAAACGTTATACAGCAATGGTGCAAATTCAATATGGGAGCACTCCCTTCTGGACCCTGCATCTGTGATGAGTGGAAAACGTAAAGCTAATCCTCAGGACAAGCTTCAGTAAGATATTTTTCTTGTGTGTTTTTCTGTCTTTATTTTTAAATGAATTATCAAATGCAGTAATTGTCGCTGTGATTCAGTTTGCTTCTTTGCCAGTTTGTACCTCTGTTTCGTACTCTGTGTTGTCCCTTCTGACACCCGTTTCATAACCATGTATTACATATTTTTAAAACATTGTTTGTGTTTTCCTGAATTATGCTGATAGTCATAAAAAAATTCAAATGACACTTCTTGTTTGTTTTGATTTTTTTTTTTTGTTGTTGTATTTTTTATATTAAAAAAAATGAAAAAGTAGAACTGTAAATTTACAGTCATATGTTTATATTACTGTTTATATATATATATTTTTTTACTATTTTCCAAGGCTGCACTTTAAAAAAAGATGGAATTGTCCAGAGAGCTGTTCCAAACGTAATTTCTTTTTGTTTTACACTTGTGTAAACAAAATGACAAATCTGTCTAAGTCTTAGTCTAATATAAACAAATTGTATTTAATGTCCACTAATCTAAGTTATGATCATTTGATTAATTGAGTTTAATGTTAATGTTAGAAATAAGGATAAAAACATAATGCTGTATATCTGGCAAAAATGTAAGCATAAACATTAAAATGTGTAATAAACAGACGTGAGATTTTCAGGATTTAAATGATGATGAAAATAAGATAATTGCTGCTTACTCTTTTATGTCATATTTCTCTTTTAAAAGCCCAAACAAATCGGAGTTTATTAGAGCCAAATATCAAATGCTGGCGTTTGTCCATCGTATGCCCTGCCGTGAAGATGACAGCTCTACAGCAAAGGATTTAAGCAAGGTAAGGAGAAATGGCTGATCACTGTGGAACATGCAGCACACTCATTGGCCTATGATGGATCTGTTAAAGCCTTAAGAAAATAATTCACAGATTGCAGAACGCTTTTTAGATGAGTATGTTTGTTTATTGAGAAAAAAATATAATGCAAAATACTTTTAAACAATAGTCAGAATTGTAGCAAAACAGCATAGCCTTGAGTCTGTATATAATATTTGTCCATCTCAAGGCCTGCTGGCCGAATCTGGTCCGCAACATAATTATCTGCCACTCCAGTGTAAAAAAAGCCATATCATGTTGTAAAATAGAGGTATGTGTCCTTTAAAAGTGTGCAAAGTAGTTAAAACTGATAAATAGTAGTAATGTAATACCATAACGGTTTGCTCCTTTTAAATGCAATGGTGAGATTAAAATTTTAATTTATACAGCTGCAACTTGCCCTTTGAAAGACTCGATTATGCTCATAGAAATGAGTTTGGCGGAGGAAGGGATGGTAAAGGAGGATCTTTTGCAGCAAATCATTTGGTGTTTGGATCATTAAGCCGTTTATTTTAAGGCTGCCCAGATTAGAGGAAGATGATTTACTTAGATTTTTTTATTATTTTTTTTGCCTTATGTTTTTTTTTTGTAAGCTTACAGTAATATTTATTTTCCAGCAACTTCACTCAAGTGTGCGCACAGGAAATCTAGAGACTTGTCTGAGGCTGCTGTCTCTGGGAGCACAAGCAAATTTTTTTCATCCAGTGAGTCTTGCTTTTCTATTTCAACATTAAATTTTTTTGAACATATATTCATGTTGATTGTTCTCACTGTGTTTTTGGTCATTGTCTCCTCCAGGAAAAGGGAAACACTCCTTTGCACGTAGCTGCGAAGGCAGGCCAAGCATCTCAGGCAGAATTGCTAGCTGTTTATGGGGCCGACCCTGGAGCTCTAGACAGCTATGGCAAAACCCCCATTGACTATGCAATGTGAATCTTGTCACATATTAACACATTGAAGATTTTTTTTAAACTCTTTTTATGACATTTCTGGATTTATGCAATTTAACTGTATGCGTACCTGTTGTTTTGTTTTTTTTTTCAGAGACCTTGGTCACTTTGAGTTGGCAGACAGACTGGTGGAGATTCAGTATGAACTTACTGATCGACTGGCATTTTATTTATGTGGCAGAAAACCAGGTTAGCAGTGACACGAATGTTTACTGGAGAGTCATCTAGGATTTTGCTTTATCAAACTGAAATGTTAACGGTCAACGGTAATGTGGAGCAGGAAATGTGGGGTTAGCGTGATTATTTTTCACCTCTGGTTAAGCTTTTAGCTTTTTTCATTCACTTATTTCGTGCTTTAGCACAAAGACGGGTAAGCATAAAAGCAAAAGGGTACTAAATTGTTTGGATGTTATAATTGGAAGCCTTAATTTGAGGGTTGATGCACAACACTGTCTGCACAACAAATAAGTAGTGATGGCAAACCCTGCAGCTTTATTTGTAGTTCATTAGATAAAGAGTCATTTAGTAATTTGAGCTGTAAGGAGTAGAAAGTCAGGAGAAATGTGGCCTGAATGTATTAGCTAGGAGACCTAACAAACCTGCAACCGACATGCAAGTTTAAAAGTAGCCTGGTTGTAATTTGTAGGTTTTTTCTTTATCTAGCACAGTGCATCCCAGCAGGTGATAGACTGCACTGTGTAAAGAAGCTAATAATTAAATTCAGTTTATTTATATAGTGTTAATTCACAACACAACAATTTAACTGTCAAAGTTCACCATAATGACTTCCTTTTAATGCAAAATCGCTGCACTTTGTTGCTGTAAGATCAGTTAACCTTGTATCAGTGTATTTTAAGGACAATTGATTATATAGAAAACATTTTAAGACATAATCAGTTAATAAAACAACGTATTAGATTTTTTTAAGATACAACATTTATAGTGAGTTAAAAATCTATTTTTTTTTGTCTGTTGTGCAAACAAAGTAGAAATGAGGTTACTGTTATTTTTAATTTATGTTCAAGACATTTAAAAAAACCTCCAAAGAGCTATTGCCTTTTTGTCCTAATCTGGAACCTTTAGTTGTGTTTATCGATTTAAACTTGAACAGACAATCTAACTAAATTTGAAGCACTTCGATCTGTTTTTCACCTCCAGGAAAAAAAAAAAAAAAACTAAACAGAACTGCCTGTATTTGAGTTCAGTATGTTTTAAAATAAAAAGAGAGTTAAATAACTACTCTTTTTCCTTTTTAAAATTTAATTACTGGTCTCTTGTTACAAAATCCAACTACCAAAACATACATGGACTTGCAATGTTTTTTTAAAGAATGGTCATGTACATTCATGATACCTTTTTTTTCCCTGTTAGATCATAAAAACGGCGAGCACTTCATTGTTCCCCAGATGGCAGACAGGTATGTTCAGTTCATGAAAGTCCGACTTCATGTCTATCACCAGTGTGTGAATGACTGAATGTGGTGTAAAGTTTGTTTGCATGTACACGCCATTTACCATTTACCACAATTGACCAGTTTCCATTGATGCAGTGCAGTCAGGCTTTTCTTTATAGCTTTTTTTCTCCAGCCTCTACCAACCCACTCTTTGCTGCCTTCCTAATCTAGTCAAGTGACCCTTTGCAGTGATTGTTATTCCCAAGATCTCTGTAATCGTAGGGAATAATACAATTATTCTGAAAAGAGCTGTAAACAAATCTGCCTTAAATTAACTTCAGTCAGATAAATAGTTTTCAGACTTTGGGCTTTGAGTAATTGATATATTTGATATTTTTCACTTGCTGCCTTTTGATGGAACAGAAACGTGTAAGTATAAGTTGGGGGAAAAAAAAAAGATCAATTTGATGTTTGATGCCAATCATTTGTATATCATTAAAATAGTTTTTTTGTTCTCTTTGTAGCTCTCCAGATTTAACAGAACTTGCAAAAGCAGCAAAGAGAAAACTGCAGTCGGTAAGTATTTTGTTTACCATTAGAGATTTTATTCTACCTCCTAAGGCTTAACCCAGCGTTATCACCCTTCATGCAGCTCAGTAATCATTTATTTGAGGAGCTGGCCATGGACGTGTATGACGAAGTAGACAGACGAGAGACGGATGCAGGTAAAGGAGAAGGTCATCCATGTGTCACCTTTCCAACCAGTTTACAGAAAGGTTCATATATACACACCTCTGTCTCCTGTTGTCTGCAGTCTGGTTGGCCACACAGCATCACAGCACCTTGGTGACTGAGACAACTTTGGTCCCCTTCCTTCCTGTAAACCCTGAGTATTCATCAACAAGAAACCAGGCAAGTCAGCTGCTCTGCTGCCATACTCTGCTTTTTACTGCAAATATGAATTAGAGACTGCCTCTTGACTGCTCTATCTTTCTTTAGGGTCGACAGAAGCTGGCAAGGTTCAACGCACATGAATTTGCTACTTTAGTCATTGACATATTGAGTGATGCCAAACGCAGACAACAAGGGAATTCAGTTTGCAGCCCGAAAGGTTGGTATCCTCGACGTTCCCCATCTGTCTCATAACAATCAGAATTTCGTTTCAAGAACAAGACAAAAATTGGTTATTGTAAAATGAAAAAAGCAAATTGCATTTTATTTTACTAATTCATATTTATAATGACTTAAAATCTGGTGTGCATTTGTGTTTAGTACAGAAAATGACACCATGAGGAACGCAGTTAGGTCAGGAATACAGGGAGACGGATTTAATGCAGAATTTCAGTTATAAAACAAGATTCCAGCCATAGATAATCTCAGAGTTTGTGGAAGCTGCTAACCTGCCAGGACATGGCCTTCCACCTAAATAATAGATTGTGCAAGGTAAGAAGTCGGAGAAGGAGTAACTGCAGTAACTCTGGAGGAGCTGCAGAGATGTTCAGTTCATCTGTGTACCAAACTACTGTAAGCGCAATTAATTAAACACTTTGCTTTTCTGGAAGATAAACCAACAAGGCCCTCTTTACAGTTTGCTAAAATCTTGTATTGTACACAGCATACATGGTCCTCTGGTCGGTTAGACGTGGCTATAGCAATACTATGCTGTTTGGTAGACGGAAGCTCGTCCGACTTGACTTGAAAGTAGAGGAAAATACATCAACCCTAAACATACAATAATATAATTAGATATGCACTTAGAATAGGAACATTCAGTTTTCTTTTTTTGTTATTTTAAAAATAAATCATCTTATTTCACTGGGAAATAACTTACTTACCTCCTCCATACAAGGAAATACACCTATTTCCAGAAAAAGAATGCATGCGTTTAATTTCTTGCAGTGGGGCTTCGACCGAATAATGAACATGTTTTTAAGGTGCTGTATCAAACACGCAAACACTAACTTTGCAACTTTTCTTTGTTCATTTCAGACAATGTTGAACTTTTATTGAAGGGTGTGGCTGTCAGACACAGCAGTGATTATGACAGTGTAGCTTCAGATGAAGATACAGATCAAGAGCTCCCTTCAAGCAAAGGAGACAGAACAAAGGTATTAAACCTATAATACCCGAGTTTTACAAGAGGACAAATTCTCCCAGTTCTTGGTTTGGTTTTAACCCGTTTCCTTAACAGAGCCTGGACTCTGACCTCTCTGACGGCCCTATAACTATGCATGAATACATGGAGGTGAAAAACGCACTTACTGCCTCTGAAGCTAAGATCCAGCAACTCTTGAAAGCCAACGACAATCTGAACGACGAGCTGAGGCTGATGCAGAAAAAGGTATCCACTGCACTCCACCAATAAGATCACTAACCCCGGGGAGTAGGGGGGGGCGGGACTGGAGGTACAGAGCAGCTTCTGCTGCACAGTGGGAAGTGATCCAAGTCAACCAATCTGCACTGATCAACCTTCCTTTCAACCAGCATGCTTTAGACCCTGAATTGAACAATGGACATTTTCTTTTTTTTTTTTCTTCCTTGTTTTATGTTAACTTTAAAAACTTAATTAATGCATCTTTCTTTTTTTTCATTTAATAATAGGTTACATTTTTATTATGTATAAGTTGGAGTGAGTTATGGCATTTACTGTTACTAACAAGCATGTTGTAATAATGCATGAAATAATTAACTCTGGAATTAACTTTTTGTGAAATAACAGCGATAAACTGACTGTGTTTGTATGTGTTGCTCCATTGTGAATGCTGTTTTTTTTTTTTATTACAGAAATATTGCAGCCAATTTCTTTTAGCTGCACTTTCAGATCAGTTCACATAGAAAATGATCCCTGTTGCACAGGTTTTGTGCAGTCTCAATTTTCAGTATTTGTGTTTTTTTTAGTGCTTGTTTTAAATTCTTAAATAGTATTTGACCCTTATGAATGTACAGTTCTCAATAAATTAGAATATTTAGAAAAGATATATTTTTTTAGCCATTTCAAAACCAGAAAGTGAAATTGCTTTCACGCAAATAAACTTCAGCGATTTTTGTTTTACAGCAAAGTTGTTTTTTTTTAAAATTAGAATATAACTTAGGAATGTACTTTTTTTTTTTTCAGTCAAAAACTGTGGGGCCATGCTCATTGGAGCAGCCTCTGTTACCTTTGGCATTGTGGACAGAAGGGAAATGAAATCGGCAGGAATTGCTCTATAGCTTTAACATTAAACTGTGCTTAAGCAGGATGTTCCATTAAAATTAAACATCTCTTTTATATGGGAGACCTGTATGAGAAATACCAATCAGAAAAATACACAATTTCCTGGTAGATTTATGGTATGACTTGGATCTTGATAAACAAAGTGGACCAACAGCAGCTGAATACATGGCTCTAGAAGCAATCCCTTATTATGGAAGCTTCGATCTGGACCACAATCAATTGGGATTTGTTTCTGAATTTGAGTTTAAAATGAAATACAGACTTTAGACCCCTGATCAGCAGTCTGGTCCTTGTTCTCTCTAATTATTAAATCTGGATGCTTTTGTGTATGGGGAGGCATTGACTTGGGCTGTATTTTAAATTTTCCCTTAACTTGGGATTAGCTTTACTTCTCAGCCAACTTTAATTTTATACCTCACTTTTTCCTTCCATTAAACTTTAAAAGCAGTATTCTTGTATACAGCTTTCTTGAACAGCCAACCTCTTTGGAAAGAGTTTTGCAGCTTTGAGGGATGTATCAGTTTTCTACATCTTGATAGTGTAGTACACTATCAGAACACCACAGCTGGAAGCCCTAAGCATCTTTTTTACCAGGAATTAAAACTTAGAACATATAAAGGAAATTCTAATTTATTGAGATTTACCTGTACTTCTTGTTTTTGTTTTCCTCTTCCTTTTGACTCTAGCAGGCCGTGTCCATTCATAGATAAGGCATTGTTCATGCCAACATGTTACTACTGATCATTTTCTTGGTACAAAAGACCATTTGGAATTAAGCTTTTAATTTTTTTATTCATAATTATCATATATCTGAACTATAGATTTTGTACCTCTTTCTTCTACCTATTCTTTGCTATCTTCTTTTTGTGGAATGCAAATTACTGCCTTCATTTTGGGGCCAGTTTTTGCTTTTCCTCTGAATTTCCTTTAATGATTCTCATATCAGCCTGTCTGTGCCGTCGCTGCATCTTTGTGCAATAGTCGCCTGCTTGCTTATGACTTGCTTGGCATTTTGAGACTGCATTAATTTAGTCGGCATTAATTCGGTTTGGTCACAGCCTGACAATACTGATGGATTTAATTTGGCATAATGAAGATGATTGGTAAATCTTTTGTCATTGGAACAGCTTTAGATTTTGTTTAAGGTTCTAAATATCAACAAAGATCTGCTTAATTATTGCTATATTAAATGTTTGTGTTAGTTCAAATAAGTATAATTTATTCCGTTTTAGACCAAATCTAATGTAGAAATGTATAAAAACTGTAAGTCAGAGAGGGTTTCCAGGATAAGTAATAGGGACCAAAGCTTGCTTTGCTCAGAGCGCCTCTTAGCACTGCTAACTGTCTTTTCCAGCTGCAATCTCTGCAAAGTGAGAACACCTCTCTGAGGCGGCAGTTCACAACAAATGTCTATCAGACCCCCAGCAGTACAGACTACCCTGACCCGTCCAGCCCCTCAGCCCTGAAACGCCGGCAGTCTGCGCGGGTCAGTCGGCCCATGTCAATGTACGAGACCGGCTCAGGCCTGAAGCCCTATCTTTCCAAAGGGGAAACTCCTTACCCAGAGGAGGGTCTCCCCTCCCTGCAACCCTTTCCATCCCATGTAAGTAAGACCTTTCCCCCTGCTCTCCTTCGCTGCTTCCACCCCCCCCTCCACTGCTTTCCATGTCTTCTTTCCTCATTTGGAAACATTTCTGCTGTCATTTAGGGTTCTGTTTAATTTTCTGGGCATTAAGTTGTTTCAAACACAATTATTGAAAATGTCAATGCCACACTTTTGTTTAATTTCTTTTTGTCCATTTTAGAAACCTACCTACATTGTCTCAGTTTACTGGATTGCTGCTTTATTTGGACAAACTGTATTTGTGGAAGCAAGACGGTTAGCTTTGCATTTTGTCCTGTTTTATGTGATTTGTATTAAAGCTACTGTTATAAACACTGTGTTTTTTTTAATGCATGCATCCACACACACATTCCTCTACTTTTGTTTTGATTTTATATTCTAACAGATTTCATGGTTATATCTAAGACTTTTCTTTTAACAGATTGGATTCTAACTACTTCTTTTGTTTGGAGTTTATGCAGTTTTTTTGGATCTTTCTAAAGAAGCATATTAATAGTTTTAATTTCTTCAAGTTTTAACCATTAAACAGCTTTATTTTTCATCAAAAGATCTATTTCATCTTCATGAGCTTTTCACATTTCACTCGGCCATATAATCTCAAGGGGACACCTCCATCTCCAGTTTTTTTTTTTTTTTTTTTTAAATCCTACACTTTGTCATTGAAATATGATTTAACTTCTGTCTTTAGACAGAAAGGGGTGCATTTGTGACCTCATCATCCCTTCCCTCATTTCCATCCACCCTGTCTTGGTCCAAGGACGACACTTCCCAACAGGTTAAGTATAATTTGCACTTGTGCTGCATCCCTGTGGGGGCCAGCAGATCCACTTGGAGCCCCCTCTATCTGTCCCTCTATCATAAGCTTCCTATGTTCTCCTGCTCTGCTGCATGAGCCGACTTCCCACTGGCTGCCGTCATCCTCTGTTAACAAGAAGAAGGGCACAGTTAGCCTTGCAAAAGTATTTCCTCTCCTTGAACTCAAGCATTTTGCCATGTTTCAAGTTTCACTGTGGTTTTTGGGAAAGACAGACATGTCTTTCTGTACATGTAATGAAGGAAAATGATCATCTAAATGTCATAAAGCTGCAAGTGATTTTAGGTGAACCTCTATCTGCTTTAAATAATACGTTCATTCAGACTAGATGAAGAGCATCAAATAAACATTTTCTCATCTTTTTCAGGTTCTTTATTAGATTTAGGCCCTGGACCGTTTAAGCATTAATGTTCTTCGCACTAATTGAAGCTCTCGCTTTATATTTTAGGTTGTTTTCCCAGTGAAAGCAACACCGACCAGTTTCCCCAGCTCTGCTGTATTATTCTAACAGCATGATTCACACACCGCCATGTTTGACTAATGAAATTATGCGTTCAGGGTGGTGTTCTCACGACACATGGTGTTGGGCAAGTTGGCCCAAATGAAAACGATCTCTTCTGACAGGACCACCTTCTTCCCATGTGTCCTTAATGGCTTTTGGCAAAATCTAAATTGGATTTCATTAAGCTTTGGTCAACATCTGCTTCCCTATTCTTACTCAAACTGACATTAACCTTTTATTAATGAGAAAGTAAGAGTAAAGAGGTCTAAATACGAAGAGATTCCATACTCTTGAGATGGTTTATCACATCTAACCCAATAAAATAAAAGTGTAATTTTCAATGCATTGTGGCAAAAAAAAGTACAACGTGTGATTTCTTTTGTAAGGATATCAGCTGAACCTTGAGTTAAAAAGCAAACTGCAGCAGCTGCTTTTTTAACAGTTCATTCCTACACTTTGAAAATAATGTAAAAAGGGATGTGATGCAAAAGAAAAGTATATATAAATGTTTTTTTTTTATAAATGTTTGCTGCATTATAACATTAAAAGCAGTTAAGCTTAGCTTAACTTTACCTTGTGGGTGACAGCTTTGGCACCTAAAGAATGAAAATAGAAGCTTCCCTTTATAGCAGCCAAACATTTTGACCCCTAATAAGTGTTGTTTAAAAGATGAATATTCGGTTAAGGTAGAGCAGGGATTTATTTCATGTCTATGCATGAACATTTATGGAGGTAACATTAGTTGGACTGTCATTTAAGTCTGATTTTGATCTGGGTTTTTAAACTTGGAGGTCTGCAGTTTGTAAAAATGGTCAAAATGCTTGCAAGGCAAAATGTCAGTTTCCTTAATCCATGAGTCTGAAATCTTAACAGTATCAACATTTGGTCTTATAAAAACTTTATTAAAGTGATACACTTAAATAAAAACAAGCAAATCCGTACCAGCGATGTAAACGGTAACCGCTGCAATTGTAAAGTTTTTCTGCAGTTTTGTGTTTGGAAAACTTTCATTGTTTAATTTCAGTGTGAGATTTCTTTCCACAACCGCTAACTGCTTTTACTTTGACTTATTTAACCTTCACCTCAGGAATCTACAAGCCTTCATGCACCTGTCAACTTTTCTACTGCACTGGATTAACAGAGAAACTGGATATTGATCATGTTCACGCAGGATCAGCTTTGGCCTTAGACTATCTTGTTCCATATCTTGTATTTCCCCTGTTATGTTAAAGTTTGGTGCTCTGGCTTTATAAGCTTTATCAGCCTGTTTTATTTAGCTTTGCATTTTTTTTTATTTTCAGTTACAAGCACTTGTTTAGCAAACAAAGGTTTTATGTTTAGCATATTTCATTTATTATTTAAAAGCTTAGTCTGCAAAGTCCTTACATTTTTTTTTACTTGTTGCTAAATTTCTAACTAGACCTCAAAGTTGGAAAAGCAAAGCAGCGTACCAGAAAGTGACTATGACAACACATTCAATGACTCTGAGATGGAGGATTCTGGGTAAGACCTTGTTTATGCCAACAGATGCTTTTTTGTGTTTTTTGGTACATGTGATTTATTTGTAAATCTATGGACATATCTCTCTTTAGTTTTTGCAGGAGGGGGAGGCTGAGAAGCAGTGGCTGGCTGGGAGAAGGCAGCTCTATCCCTGAGCTGGATGACATGGAGTCGGACCCTACGCTTCCAAGCACGGAGGACGTCATCCGCAAAACAGAGCAGATCACCAAGAATATTCAGGAGCTCCTGCGAGCTGCTCAGGATAATAAACATGACAGGTCAGACTAAAGGAGAGGAGAGATGATATTCAGCCTTAATGTCCTTGCATCCATTTCAAACCTAACTTCTCTATTCGTCATCATTCAGTTTGTTTTTTGTTTTATTCTTTTTATCCACTTTTTCCTGCCAACATCTCTTCCTTCTCATTTTACCTCTGCTATCCTGATCCAATTCTCTTTGGCTTCCCCATCCTTCGCCACCTGTGTGTAGACCATGTGAGCGTGAAGGAGTCCGCCGACTCCGTCACAGCCTGGGATGTTTCAGCACACTGGTGCCATGGGCCGAGAAGGCCCCCTCTCCCCTCCAGTCTCTCAGCCTGCGGTCCCCTGACCCCACCTCCTGGTACTCTGGCTTCTGTCCCTGCCTCCCAGGCACAGTTTTATTCTCCTCTCCCTCACACGGTCTCTTTCCTCTGCCGTGCCTCACCTGCTAACAAGCTCTGGTTTTTTTTTTTTTATTGATTTTCCTTTGCATACTTTAGTTTTGTGTCTTAAAAAAATGTTTATGCGAGAAAAAAAGGTATGTTTAACCGTGCAACAGCTGTAAACTGACAGGATTTCATATTTCAGGTGTATGCTTTTGCTGTGGGGTGAATTGTTTCTAATATGGCATGTAAAACATTAATTATATAGCTTTACATAATGGTTAAGCAGCATATAAGTTTATTGCTTGTGTTGGAT
The DNA here is from genome assembly GCF_000732505.1 of Cyprinodon variegatus. Taxonomy (NCBI): domain Eukaryota; kingdom Metazoa; phylum Chordata; class Actinopteri; order Cyprinodontiformes; family Cyprinodontidae; genus Cyprinodon; species Cyprinodon variegatus. The sequence goes on from NW_015151134.1 coordinate 160,726, forward strand.
TTGTATGATTATGATTTTTTGTAATTATTTATATTTTAATCTTAAACTTTTTGTATTATTTTTTCAGTTTTCTCCCCTGCTCAGAAAGAATCCATACGGCTGTAACAGAAATGGCTGCCCTCTTCCCAAAGGTTTGATTTAAAAAAAATGTTGTACCCGTCTTGACAGAAATGATTAAATCATTGTATAATGTCATAATATATTTAAAAGAGATTTTACTTCTTGCATTGTAGTTGAAATTATTTTACAATCTATAGCCTCAACAGAATGGAATGCCTAGGTTTAAATTTATTGTTCATACAGGTAAAAAACATATATGCACATCCTATTAATGTTTTGATAAATGGACCTTAGCAAGTTTTGAAGGAACCAACAAGACTCATATTTCCTTCCTGATATTTGACCTGTTCTAACAGAAATGACAGAGCTCCATTAAATGTGTTGATTTATATTCATTAACCCCAGCATATTCTATATTTATTTAATAGATTAATGGCAGGGATTTTCCAGGGGCCTAATGGTAGCCTTTTTTATCCACTTCGGAATCAGTTTGGATGTGGTTTGGGATCTTTGTCCACCAAGTTTCAGCCTTCTAGATTTAAAGTTGAGAAATGTATTTATTCAAACCTGTTTGTGCAATTCACCAGAACTCACTGGCAGTGAAACTGACCAATCATCAGATTAGAGTAGCAAGAAACAGATCATCCTTTGGCCCTGTGATGTGGCACGCAGAGACTGTTCATCTGCAGCTGTCTGTATCACAGAGTATTATTCTTACATTTCATAGTGGTTATCCATTTGCAGCCACCTCCTGAGGTAGATAATGCATGTACCAGGGATGGAGTATTTTTTAAGTGTTTACTTCTACCCACTCCTTTTGGAGCAGGGATTTAAGGCATTAGGGCCAGATGGGATGTCCTGAGGGAGTCCATCATTGTCTTGTTATTTTGTTTTCTGCCATTGTCTGAATTGTTGTAAAGCAGTCGATCATCATTACTGATTCTAGGTCAACTTCATCCCGCATCCTGTGCTGGGCCACGTCAATTGGGTGTCTAGAGCAACGGCCCCCAAGCAGCATTAGCTTTGTGGTAATTATAGGTTACCAATATACCAGGCATGTCATTTAATCTGAGCGGTTTGGTTAAGGTGTTTAAAATTTAGACCTGGGGTCTCTTTAGCTACCAGGGAAATATGTGCATTACACAAAGTGGATGAATGGAAACAGATGGGAGACTCTCTCCAAATTCTTCAGCTTCACCTTATGGGTCTGCAATCTGCACTCTGGAGCCACAAGTGGCTCTTTTGGCCCTTTACAATGGCTCTTAATAGTGGCTAAAACATTAAAGAACCCACTAATGGTTTGGAATTCAGTATACTGACAAATACCATTCTTAGACACTTCAGACAACAGAAAAACAATACCAGAAATGTTTTATTTTTATTTAAAAAAAAATGTTTTTGTCATTAGTTCATAATCTGTGTTTATATTGTTTTTATATAAAATAGTATCGTAAAGAGGAAATGATGAAGACATTTTTTCTTCATCATTTTAACCCCGTAAATACTAAACCATGGAATAATAAACAAAACATGACCTTTTTGAAGCTACTGTTTTTATTTAACATTCTAACAAATAAAAACAGAAGAAATTTTAAATTATTTAAGTTAAAAAAATATTTTTTGTCATTTCTCTGAAATTTGTTATGGATTTTCTGTTCACCGCATGCGTGTGATTTTATAAATCATTTTTTTTCCAAGAACAAAAATAACGCACAGATGATGTAAAGGTCTCATAAACTCAAATATAAAACATTTGGTGCTAAATGGTCGAAAACTAAAAATGCAAATAAACAATAAATGGCAATTTCCTATAGCAGATGTTTAATGAAGATAATAAGTTGTGTCTCATCTAAAGATCATGTATTACACTCACCGGCCACTTTATTAGGTACCCCATGCTAGTAACGGGTTGGACCCCCTTTTG
>NW_015151134.1:163620-174398 GCF_000732505.1 Cyprinodon variegatus
ATAACCAAACGTTTTCCTGCAAGTCCCCCTCCCCTCTTCATGTTTGTGTATTCACTCCCCCATACTGATGCTCGGTTTGAACTGCAGGAGATTGTCTTGACCATGTCTACATGCCTAAATGCACTGAGTTGCCGCCATGTGATTGGCTGCTTGGAAATTAAGTGTTAACGAGCAGTTGGACAGGTGTACCTAATAAAGTGGCCGATGAGTGTATTTTGCTATTCTAAGTGACTTATTTTGTTGGGTGGTGGGTTAACTGGTTCTATGCATTCATAAGGTTGCAGAATCCTGTCTTAAATTAACAGCTAGATTGTTACAATGTAAAAAGAAACAAGCTATTTGATCCAAAATGAAAACGATCAATACACATTTGCACTACAGTAGTTTGGGTGAATCATGCTTCCTGGATTGGCCCTGACCACAAACCTACTGAACATTTATGGACATAGTTTGAAAGCCAAACTTGTGCCCTCAGTAACCCAAGTTTTCTCTTGAGATCTCAAAAGAAATGCAATAAACAAATCATGAAAGGCACAGAATGTAAAAGATCATATCCAAGATCTGTTGTGTATTGAAGATGTCCTCTTATGTTAGTCTTCATCCCATTTAGTCCCACTGTCCACAAACCTGACTGTGTCCCTCCCACTTTGTGTTTCTGTGCAGAAGCCGCGATCAGAGACGATGAGAGGCTCCCTGCGCCTGTTGACCACCAGCGCCTCCCGCCTTCAGAACGAGTGCCGGAAAGCCGTGCCTTCGGACGGGTGCTCGGGGCCAGACATGCAGCTTGTAACCCAGCAGGTCATCCAGTGTGCTTATGATATTGCCAAAGCCGCCAAACAGCTTGTCACCATCACAACAAAGGAGAACACTAACTAGACAGCAGTTAACATGCTCCAAAGCCACCATCTCAGTATTGTTACATTTTCTGTGTTTTTTTTTTTTTTTTTTATATTATTGTAAATGTATTGTGGTATATGCATGTCTGTTTTTGTATTTAAAATGAATACTGACTATATCTTGGGAGTTTTGGAGGGAGAGTGAAAAAAATACGTTAATATATCTAGTTATTGTAGTAGCACAATTTTCTCTTTAAGGTAACATTTTCCAGCAAGCACATCTGTATTACTCTATAACTGAGTGATTCTAAAAACATTTTTAAGCAGCTTAAAGTAGCTAATAACAGGCATGAAGCTCATTGGACTGCATGCTGTAACAGGCAGTAATGAGAGTCCAAAACCTTAAGGTGTTCATATTCAGCGTTTCTACACATTACACATTACTACAATTTTATTTTTCCCATGCTAAACATTTTGTTTTTCATATTTGTCTTTTCTGCATGTTTTGATTTTTTTTAATGCAAATGTCCAGCATAAATTTTGAAGCATGTGTAATTATATGGTTTAGACACAGTAAAAATAAACCTGGTAAAGCTAATTATAAATTAAAATATTATATGAAAGAACTTTATGCTCACAAACAACACCTACAGTAATGTCATACTGATGGCTCGCCTGAATGTGCTGCTGCTTTGTATGTGAAATTAAAAATGCACCATTCTCTCAGTTTTGTAGCTCCTCTCCCATAAAACCTTGATTCTAGAGATAAGTCCGGTTTTCCTAAATTACGGGTATTTACCCATAATTTGAGCAGGTAACTATGATTTGCCAATGGAATTAGTATTTTTACTCTTAAAATAAGATAATTAGGTAATATGCACTGGAAATAAGACAATGCGACTTTTTTTTCTAACTTTAAATGTAAATTTTCTTCTTCCATTGGCAAAGTGTCTCACTTACCTCCTCAATTCAAGACAAAATGCACTTATTCTAAGAAAAAATTACTTCTTTAGATTTACATTTTTTCCAGTGTGTGAAAAATGTGCGCTTTTCTGTTTTGGAGCTCCTCTCATTTCAAAACCCTGATTCCCATTACTGTCATAATCCTTAAAAAAAGACTGTTATTGAAAGATGAGGAGAAATGCATAGGCTTATGTATTTATTGCAGCTCACCTGTTGGCTCCAAAAATATATTTGCACCAAAAGTGCTCTCCATATATATATATATATATATATATATATATATATATATATACACACACACACACACAGTTGTGCTTGAAAGTTTACATACCCTTCCATTAAAGACAGGAAAAATCAGCTGCCAGTAAAATACATTGAAATTGACTAAATAAAAAAATGGAAATCATGAAATTGATTTTGAATATCTATATATATCACATGCATATAACATATGCATATATTGATAAATAAATAAACCTAATGGGGCTCCTGAACTGTGTTGTGTAACATGTTGAGGCAGTAATCACTGAAATCAAGTGTGTTCTGTAATGTTCAGGAAATGTTCAGCCAGACTTCTGCACCTGCTGAGAGGTATGTTGGTTTATCAGCATGGCACTTTACTTTGTGTGGGACTGTTTTCTTCGCTTTTTTATTTTAGAATTTTTGTTTAACAAAAATTCAAAACCAATATTTTATTTTACTAAATAATCATTTAAATAACTAGTATGAATTAATAATTTTCTTTAACCATAAGCCATTTAAACATTCAGGCACAACTGTGTATTGGTCGTCCATGGGACATCTATGTTGGGATCACTGTGTAGGTGGTTCCAAAAAAAAAAAAAAAAAAAGCTAAATTTTATGAAGAAACGTTTTTACATTTTGGCAACTTTAATCCAAGGTAATGTATTATATATCCAGTGATGTAAACCTTATCAGCTTTCATAAGTGCCCATATTTGAGAACTACTACAATACTGATTTTTGAAGACATTGTAGAAACCCTGTAAATAATAATCCACCATAAATTTCAGTGACCTTTTAATGAATTTCCATAGATTGTTCAGAATGAATGTTTTTGAAACTTTTAATGTTTGTTTCAATAAAAACTTTTTTATACATTTTTTCATCTGTCCGAGCAGAACCCTGTCTGCAGTGCACTTCTCATCAGCACCCATTTGTCCATTCGGTGGAAGCCAGTTGGATATGTTCACGGGCCAAACTGTTTCCTGTCTCCAGCACAAACACCTAGCATTTAACTTTCTATCTGATTTCTTTCAGCAGGCTCTATGTTGTCCTTCAGTGATTTCACCCAGCTTTCACTCGTACGTGTTTTGTTCTGTTGCATTTCTGCAGGTTTGGTATTCAATGTGCAACATGTGAACAAGAGCTCTACATGTGTCCTGTTTTACGGAGCAAACCAGTGTTAAGCTTCCCAAAGAGTTTCTGAATTCATTTATCATATTGAAATCTCTTCCAAGGGATGTATGAGGTGCAGCATCCTAGCTGGAATAATGAAAAGAATAATTTTTTTAAATAAACCTTATATGTAAACATATCAAACCATTGGTGATTTCTCTTTACTTTACTCAATTGCAAAAATGCTGCACTTTGTTTTAAATTTTTTATGAGAAAAAAGGAATCTTCAATCTGCATTGATATATTGTTCACTGAATGCCAGTTAAAGGCGATTCCATCTTCTCAATCAACACATCACCAACCTGTTGAATTTGTTGTCCTTCATCTCCTTGATGGCGGTTTTGGTGGTCATTAACTTTAAGACACTTTATGCATAACAACTGCAGACCAAATTATATATTTTTTTGTTGGGGAGGGTTTTCAGAGTATGTGATCCTCTGCTGACCACTGCACTGAGGTGGTTGTTGGTTTGAATGCTTTAGTGCTGAATCAAAGCACTGCCATGGGGGAGGTTATTTAAAGAAGATGGGAACTAGAATGTAAAGTAGCTTCATCTAAAGTGCTTTTGATTCACTTGGAAGTTTTTTCCTTCCTGCCTCTCTGATGGATCAATGTAGTCTTTAATGGACCAAAGAGGTCACTGTGGACATAAAGTTAGATAAAACACTTTAAACTAATTCCCTATGGATAAATAAACATCCCGCTCCACGGTGGTCATGTCCAGGCGGATCGAGGTCTGCTGTGAATCTGAAACAAAGACGTTTACTTTTTAAAATCAGTTTGAAGTGTTAGAATGCTGTGTATTTAGTTTCTGACTTGGGATTCTTTGTGTATTTACCTTTTCTTGGTAACCTTCTTCAGCCATTTTCTGCATCTCTAACTTCAGGTCTTCTTCTTGAATTTCAAGGGCTTTCCTTTCCTCGTCGTCCTCCTGCTGTATTCTGCACCACTCTTGCCACTGCTCCTGACGTTTCTCTTCCACCTATGTCAAATGCATATCTCAATTTAGCATACAGCTTTAGGGCAATCCTGTGATTGAACCCCCGCACAAAACAATTGAGCATTAGTTCCAACCTGGGCCTTCAGCTCCTGCATCCTTGCAGTTTTTTGGCCTTCGTCCGTCTCTTTTTCCAAACGCCTGAGCTTCCTCTCCAGTTCCAGCTCCTGGATCAACTCTTCCCTTCTCTTCAGCGATTCCTCTTGAGCTTTGCGGATCTTTAGCATTTTTTGCTCCAGTTGCTGCTGCCTCCCCATAAGCACCTTACAGAGAAAATTAACACTGCACTTTTTAATTTTAAAGCTTTTATTGAAAGTTTTGATCATGTAAGACAATTTTACCTCATGCATTAGTCTTTCTCTGGCTTTCTTCTCCTTCTCCCATTGGGCCTCTCGTTTCTCCCAAACACGCTGAGCTTCTTCCCTAAATATTATATGGAAAACATTATAATGCACTGAACTGAATGGACATTCCTCTAATTTCACATTGTGAAATAATATAGCTCTAATACTGCCTGCTAAATACTTTTAGTTATGAGAAGAAAACACAGAAGCAAGCTGCTGCTGCTGCTGGATTCATAATTAAAAATAATGTTCTCTTACAGTGAGGTCTACCTGGTCTTCATGCTGACATGTTTCAGTTCAAATAAAATGTGCATATAGTTTAAAACCATATTATCACTTAAAAATACAAAATCTGAAGGTCAATATTGTCATTCAAACAAACCCTTCATAAACACTGAACTGTGTAACTAGAAGCTATTGGCTAACTTATGTAAGAAACACTGACGGACTTCTGTCCTCAGTTTCTCCTTTACTGTATGTGTTTTTAATGGCCTTCACTCAGACACAAAGGTCTATTTCTTCATGTAAATGCAATAATTTTATAAATAATACATTATTTTTTAATTCAATAAATGCTTTTTGTGTATGGAAGATCAGTAAAAATAATGCGCTGTCTTCTACAATCTGCAGTAGTTAAATGATTGATTTGGAGAAGCCTCCCTGGAGACATTTAAGGTGCACCTCATGGGATGGGGAGCCAGAGTTCTCTTTTAATTAAAAATAAGTAAACAATAAAAAAAATAAATTTATATTTGTCATTTTTGCAACAGCTGTATCTGTGGACAAAAAAAGATCAACTGTAACCTGATAAATTATCTGTGCCAATAGCTGCATGTGCTTGGATTTTTTTTTTAAACCTGCATGAGAATCCAATCCAGAAATTAAGCATTTCCTGCAAAGAAGATCAATCAGGGAGCAGCTGGCACTGCATCATAAATCCCCCTTTAGCATTTGAAGAATCTGGACACTGACCTGTGCAGGACGTCAAACTCGGCCTCTCTCTGGCGCTCCAGTTCAAGCTGCTCCTCTATGACGCGTTTCATCCAGGCAGCGTCGGCCACCGCTCTCTCTCTTCTTGCCATCTGCAGCTTTTTGTCCTCCTCTTCTTCTTCAAGTAAGGCTGCCAGAATCTTGCGATCAACTTCCTGAAGTTCACAAAGATCTTCAGCTAAAAACAACAAAATCTTGGATTTGAATACTCAAACAGCTTATCAATCAGACTCACCAGTTCCTCCTGGATTTGCTGGGCTCTCCTCTTTAACTGAGAGCGGTACTGACGAATCAGGAAATGCCTGGGGAAAGGAAAATAACCATTTAGCCGCATAATTTAAATGTACACACTAAACCAGGAGTTGTGATTAGTTGTCTAAATCCTACCCAATTTCAGCTTTCCGTTGCCTCTCCTCTGTCTTCTTCCTTTCCTCCTCCATCCTCTCCAGTTCCCACTGCTTCAGCAGCAGCTCCTCCTGCTCCTTTCTCAGACGAGTAGCCTCAGGGACAAAATTAACACAGCTCATGACACTGTTTTACACAGCAAATACTGCTAAAATGACTGTGTTACATCAGGTAAACCCGGTGAGAACATTGTCAGTTAAACTATAAAAGGATGGACACTATAATAACAATCCAGGCACGTCATTTATATCTAGAGGGATACTTTTTTATATATATAAATTCCTGATGAAATGGTCTAATCCCACAGTATTTGCAATGCTTTATTTTCTTTTATTCAAAATCAATGTGAATAACTGTGTTAGATGGGCAGATAATATCGCATCACACTGATCACAGGATTGTGAATGGGACTGAATGAAAATCTTGTTACTGCATGCTTTGTGATATCATGACATCATCATGTCATCACCCAAATTAATTGATACTTTTGTATCATGATAAAAGTGGTGATTCACACCCCTAGAAAATAGTATATAAAAGAACCTTCAAAACTTGCAAAAGAACTGTTGATATATGGAGCTTTGGCCATCAAAGCATGTTCCATGTGAAATGAGATGATTGGATGCTAACAGCGGTCTCTAAGAGCACTAAAATGGATCTACACCTGGCTCTGTTCATTATCTGAAGCAGAACTGCTGCAACATAACAGTGACGTTAAATTTTGACCAATATGTCCACCAAGGTCTGAATGAGAACTGAAAAGACCTTGGCCCAATCAGTGCAATAATCTTAATGATGCTGGTTTGTAACTTTTACAAGTCAGCAGATGGTGGCAAAATTTAACCCTAACCCTAACACCTAGAACAAGGCAGGAAACCCTTTATGGGATGGGTGCCACTAGTTATTTCAGCTGAATGGGGTAACACTGACTGGTAGAAGTTAGGGTGTTCTAACCTTTTTTTTTTTTTTAGCAATCAAACACATGGATTTTTGTAATTAAACCAGGTGTTTGTCCAGACAATAATAAATAAATATGAATATACATTAAGCAATGGACATCTCTCTAATTGAAATTCCACATACCTCCTCCTCCCTCAGTTTCAGTTCTTCCATCTGTTTACGGAGCTCCTCAGCCCTATTCCGCTCCTCTTCTCTCCTCCTCTCCTCTGCTTGCCTCATCCTCTCCAGGGCCTCTTTTCGACTCCTCTCATACTCATTTTCAAAGCGTGTCTTTTCCACCTGCTCCATCACGTCTTTCTGCATGTTTGATGAGACTTGTCACTAACAGCGGGTGTCAAACTTTCTTAATTATATGCCGTGTTGAGGGGATTTAATCCGAGTAGATCTCAGACATGATACTGTGCTCACAGACTGCGTAAGTGCTCTTCAATTAAAAATTCATTGTTCCATAAATAAAGGATGAGGTAAACAGAAACGGACACATTTGATGAATGGTTGCCTTAATGTGACATCACTGGGTCGCAGACGACAGAGGTTCTAAGTTAAACAGCAAGTACATAAGGATAAGTTAGGATCTCAGATGTTTTTTTCAACCTACCTGTTTCTTCTCAGATATCTGCTCCTGCCACTGGTTGACAACATGATCTTTATGCAATGCTGACTCAACCTGGAAACACAGAAGAAGAGTGAGGTTGTGACAGAGCCTGGGCCGAGGTACTGATGACCCTGACCTGTTGAGGACAGCAACACAGTGTGTTTTAGTCTAAAAATCTGGACCAGAAGAAACAAAAGTCATGGAATCGGCTTCTCACAAGGAGGATACTGTTTCAGGATCAAATGTACATCTTGACTCAAAAAAGAGTCAATACCCTACACTTGCTGGGTTTACCACAAACACGTTATATTCCGCTGTCCTTACAGGGATTAAGTATTGAATTCCATTAATTCCCTATTTATTTCTATAGCCTAAACTAGACCCTCACTCTAACCATTAGCAATATATACCCAACCCTAAACTCAATTAACCAGTTGACTGGTCCCCAGAAAATAGCTTATTTCCTGGGAATTGGTCTTAAAGCCTCCCCACTGGGTAACAAAGACACGGCCACACACACAACATAGATCAAAGCTATTGATGATGTCACCAGCTATCAGTCTTTAAGGTAATTTTACTCACTTTTGAATGACTAGTTAAAGCAGCCTACCTCACGCAGGTCTGGGTTGTTTCTCTTCCAGTGCTCTTTAAGGAGCTCCTGTGCAACCTGAGAGAGCAGAGGGAAGATTTTTAGGAAAATATAACATTTACTTTTTCTTCTATCATATTATCCAAACTCTTACCTTTTTCCTTCTTTCCTCTCTAGCCTGACGGAGCTCTTCAGCTTTGTGCACCTGCTGAGTTGCCGTTTTGCTCCTGTCAGGAACTAAATCCCGGAGCTCGGCCTCCAGTTTGTTTCGCTCCTCTTGAAGCATGGCCCTGAGCCGCTCTCTGCGCTGTTCTAGCTTGGCTTTCTTTTCTTCCTTCAGCTTTTCTCTGTGGTATGCTGACATACTGGCACCAAGTGAAAAACAAAACAAATTAATATTTTTTGCAATCTTTGTCTACTGATACATTCCCATACCAAGTAAAATTTCCAGCATAAAGGACAAAATATCTCATAAAAAGTGCCATGCATTAGTGTTCATTCTCCATTGATTCACACAGTTTGGCACCAAAGCATACACTGGATATCATTTAGAAAAAAATAGTTATTGTGAAGTGGACAAACAAAATCATTTGTAGGATTGAAAAAAAAAGCCTTTGCAAATTAGAGAAACTGGAGGTTTTATAAGCATTAAACCAAATGGTTCAGTGGTTTTGGATTATCTTCACTGCTTCAGTAACAGAGACCTCTCCTGGTGAAGAGCAAGACTGCAGGTTAGCTGGTTTTAATTACACACACTCAGACACAAATACATCAGAAGCAGATTCACTGTTTTTGAAAAGACTTGTCCTCAAACCTGTTTGGCTTCATTACCCTGCTTTACACAAACAAAGTCTAAACATTATGTTATATCTACAATAAATACTGACAAATATGTGTGACCTGTCACTGAGGAGAGAACGCTCTTTACCTTGTCAGCGCAATGAGGATTTAACACAAACACAATACAACAGTGCATTTCTGTTAAAGACTGCAGAGGGGTTTAACTTCCAAACTTCATTTTTCAGTTAAAAACATATTTCCATCTTACTTAATACTTGTTGTAAAATGTCCTAGTTTGTGGATTTTTGGAGGCTTTTTGTTGTTCCATAGCATGTTGAAACAACAGGTTTTTCTTTTATGGTCAGCATGTCTTTACAAGTAGACACTCTAGATTTCTTTGACAGGATGATGTTTTTTTTTATTAAATTATTTATTTATTAGGTATTTAGAAACAGCATGCACTAAATCTATGAGCTGCAATTGAATTAGTTTTTTCTTTTTAATAAAAAGGATTCGATGGAGCGTATGTGTCTGACTTGATGTTTTTGTTTTGTTATGATTATTTATAAGTTAATGTAAATAGTCTAATTTTTCAACAAACTTAGCAGAATTCTGGGACAATGAAGTATCTATTGTAGTTAAAATATGGCTCTAGAAAATGAAGCTCTACATCTGTATGGGGTGAGAATTGTTTTACTTTATTTCACTTTGGGATCAACAACGTATTTTTCAAGTGAACTGTGTGGGCTGAATAAAAATGCACATCACACTTCAATTTTATTTGTAAAAAAAAAAAAAAAAGAAGAAGTAAAAGGGATTTGATTGGCTTTCAATTTATCTTGCAGTTTAAAATTGTGCGCTGCTTTATGTTGGTCTATTAAATTACATCCCAGCAAATGATATTGTAGACAGACTGTAGATGTAAAGTTACAAATGTGAGAAACGTTGGGGGTGTGAACAATTATTAAAGGCAGTGCAACTAATAAAGCAGTGGGAGGATTTGTGGCTGGGGTTTGCTTTTTAGTTTGTTCCAATGTTGAGCTGATTTGTCCAATGTTTTGGTGGATCTCTGGGTTGTTGATGTGCAGGAACATCCTGCTTCAGACTCATTTACCTCTGCTGGAAGGAGTGACGGGAGCTCCACGCCTCCTGCCTCTGGTTGCGGACGTCCTGCTCCTTGAAGTACCGAGCATGCAGCTCCCATTGCCTGCGCCACCGAGCCTCATGCTCCCGCTGTCGAGCCAACTGCTCGGCCAACGTTCGCGACCGACTGGGACCATGAGCCGAGAGAGTAGGAAGAGCCATTTGTCTGAAACATTAGGAATGGATGAATGAGAAAAAAAATTAATAATAAACTCAATGTACAACAACAATCACTCGCTCTCTTCAATTTGAATACACTAACAACATTGTATCGGCTTCCACCAGAGGACTGCGCGTAAAGTTCGTCCGCTGGATTCAAATTATCAGGGAAAAAAGCCGAACGTCTTTTTGCATTTTTATTCAGTCTTCTATATTCCTCACACAAAACAATAAACATTCACAAACCCATTCAATGTCTCTCCGCCTTTTTCCCCCCACTAGCCGCTCACAGGTTTCCTTAGTTACGGAAACACTTCCTGTATTACGGAAAACGCGAAGGGCCAAAAGATTCGTCCTTAGAAAACGCGAGAAAACTTTTATCAGGAAGGAATACTGCATAAATTTAACTTCACATACATTTTGCAGAGAAAGCACACACGACCAGCACACAGAAAAAAAAAACACTTATATAAAATAACAAACACCATAAAATAAAACACAAAATAAAAACAAAAAATTCTCAAAAAAAAAAAAAAAAAAAAAAAGAAGTAAAAGGGATTTGATTGGCTTTCAATTTATCTTGCAGTTTAAAATTGTGC
>NW_015151134.1:174455-290047 GCF_000732505.1 Cyprinodon variegatus
AAAAACAAAAAATTCTCAAAAAAAAAAAAAAAAAAAACATAGAAGAAGACATTATAAACACTTGTAGCAGATATTAACCATCCTCAGAAAAATATGCAAAAATGAATCTATTATTTACTCAGGAACATAGTTTGTAGTTTGTACATAAAGTCCGGCCAATACCTGTCCAGTTTATGAAATGTTTACTCATGCTAGTTTGTTTGTTCATGTGATCATTTTGTATGAGGGTGTGTGTGTGTGTGTGGGCGGGGTTGTAAAGGTAGAAAAGTGGAGCTACAAGGGGGATGGGGGAGAGTTGCCTCAAGGGATAAGAGGAGAGAGTCTGAGTATGTTATTTGTGTATTTGAGTATCCTACAATCCCAAACAGTAAATCCCACAGTGTCAAATATGCAGTGTCTAAGTACAGTTATTGCAACAACAAGTGGAGTAAAATATACACTACGTAGAGATCCAATTTAACACTAATTCCGAGTGGGACCTAATGCACTCTTAAAGTTTTACTTTAACACTGCAAAATTTACTGTGCATGTGCTTCTTCACAGCCAGGGCTAAGTCCTCCTTATGCTGGTTCGTGCAGCCTGCATTGTGCGCTGTCACCCTGAGGTGCTTTCATCACCCCTCAAATAGGGAACTGATTAAAGTTGTCTCACTTACTCTTAGAGCAAATCTTCTTGTAAAATATTATGCATGTATGTTGTTTGTTTATTTATTTATTTTTTTGGGGGGGACAATAGTTAAACCTCAGCAAAGCTCAATTTATACCAATGTGCTATTGCTTTATCCGGTTTGCAGTTGTAGATAGTTCTCTGGGTGAGTAAATAGAAGGGTAGGTAGGTGACACTATGCTGCATATTTACTGATGTTCTCTGACATATGTTTTATAGAAAATCATTATTTACCTTTCAGTTTTAATTACACAGTGGAGTATTCTGCATAATAAGTTGATTTCTTTAGGTGTCTGAGTAAAGATTGAATGTAAATGCAACCGCAACCTTATAGAGATTTTAACTTGTTTTAAACCTTTGCAAGAAATCCTTACTTCTTATAGGCAATAAATGAAGTACCAAATAATGATTCAAACTTTCTGAAACTGTTGTACATGAAGAAGGATTTCTTCTCATTGGATGTGTGTCTGGATGGCCCAGATCTCTTAGTAACCAGCCAATCACATGAGCAGGCCAGCAGCTGGATGTCCCTCCATGACCTGGACTCAGTGTAGGTAACCTGAGTGTGAGTGTGTGTGTGTCTTTGTAGATGTAAGCGTGTGTTGATTTTCATTCTCCTGTTGTCTCTGTGAATCTGCAGTGGAAAGAGTTTGGCAGTCTTTTGGCTTTCATTTCAAAGCTAACAGCACTTCCAGACTAAAGAGATGGCTCTGCTGATAGAGCACCAGTTCAGACAGCTGCCGGCTGACAGGCAGGTGGAAACAAGGCCGTTCCTGGATGCTGTGTCCTATCTTCCATCTTTCTTTGGTAAGTTTGGATAGTTTTTTTTTTCTTCTCTTTTTAACCAAAAAAAACATAGCAAAAACCATATTTGTATTAGAATACTATTTATGTAATTTTTACCATATATTTTAAGGGAATATATATATTAGGGAAATAGATTGAGAAATGTATATATTTCCTCTCTTGCTATTTAAAATTAACTGCTGTTGATTTGCAAAGATTTATCACAAATCACACAACCTGTAGTGGTCAAATCTGAACTAACAAATCCCCAAAGTTTACATCAAGAATGCGTCTCTTTCTAAATGATAATCTGTTTTGGATCGTATTTCTCCCCATCAAGCAGTCCACAGTCCTTCAGCATGCATAATTTAATCCACTGGCCTGGATTTTGAGTTGTGAAAATTGATTAGAATGGTGTTGAGTTGCTCTCACCCATTCAGTAGCGGCACGAAGCAGTGGTGCATCTTTGTGCGACTTCATTCTGTATTAATATGCTAGTCCCTCCATTGAATTGCCACGTGAAACCCTTGAAATGAAACAATTCAAACGCTGCTAATAAACTCTTTCCTCCTTGTCACTATTGTTTTTCCTGACCTAGAAATATCTAAGCCAACTTTCCTACAAGCCATTCAGATCTGACACATTGTTCAGACGAATTCACAATAATGACTGTCTAATTAGACTTGGCTGTTAGGATAGGGCTCAATTAAATTCCCTAATTGTTCCTTTAATTTAGCCAAAGTTGCACCAATTATGATGGCTTCCAAACAATCTCTGAAGAATTATGTAAATCAATAGCATTTTTATTTAGTAGATATCTTTTCAGCATAATAAAAGGTTTTAACCTGTGATGTAAAACTCTCTGAAACTTGATAGGGTGTCATCAGTGTCTGGGTGATGTGACACGTGTAAGTACAATAGATGACACTTATGAGTAGTTCCCACCAACAGCTGAGGGGTTGAAAGAGGTCAAATGTTGCAAGTTGGCTTGAAACTGTTTGTGGTTGGACCTTGACCAACCATTCAGCATCCCTTCATAAAAGCCCAGATCATCAGTAGAAAAACTATTTTTCTTGGTACTTTGCAAAAGTATTCATACCCCATTTTTGTGTATTACATCATGGTCGAGCCAAAAGTAGTAAAACTGTTTAATGTTGGTCTTTACTGACCATAACATCTCGTTCTACATAACAGCAAAACAAACTTTTTATGGCCTTCTGTCAACACATAAATAATGCCACTCTTTCATAAAGTACAACTATGTGTATAATGAATAGCTTATATAGCCAATACCTATAGATAAATCATGCCAAGTTATTTTAAGATCATTGCAGCTCCTCTAGAGTTGACATTAGCCTATAGACTGCATTTCGGATCATCTTTTTCCTACTTGTTATTTTACTTGGACAGCCATTTCTTAGATTTGCTGTTCTGACATAGTCTCTGTTTTCAAAAGATGATTCTACATTTTCACCATGGTCATTTTTAAACCTTGTGATATTGCTCTTAACCTTACTCTGCCTTATATTTCCCATCTCTCTCCATGACCTTTTCGCTGTGTTCTATGGCACTGAAGAGGCTTTTTATCCTCTAATGTTCCACAGGGTGCTTTACAAAACAGCCACATTTACACTGAGATTGAATTACACACATATGAAAGCAACTGTCTGCACTGGCTTTGATTATAGAGTACTGTATTAAAGGATTAATAAAAATCCACAAAACACTTTGTATTTGTAAAATACAAATTTATATGTCCTGTGTGACTGTAAGATATACATACACATTTTCTTTAAGGAAATAACTCACAGAAAAGTGTTTTTATTACTTATTTATTAGTACAACTTAGAGGACAAATAGCTTTTTATTACACAGGTTTAAGCCATTTCTCATCAACAATTTTGTGCTAGGCTTTTGTGGTCAATCATAAATGAGTAAGGCTTAGAAAGACAGGTTTATAAAAGGCTGAAATAACAGTGATTCACAATCAGTAGGTAATTGATTAGTAATCAAAGATAAACTAATGTTTTCAATGATTACATTTGAGATTGGCTGAATTGGAAAAATAATCTGCGAAACTAAAGTCTTTCCTACTAAAAATAACTTTTGACAAACCATTTCTGGAAGCATTTACTCGACTCTCCTGTATCAGCTGGTCTTAAGTAAAAGGCTCAACACTCTATGACAATGTAACTGGAGGTGTATTGGTATTTTTTTAACAGCTTTTCTCAGAGTGCAACTTGTTAAATATTCATATTCAACAGTCCCAAATGAAATTCTGCACAATAGATAATGTGCAAATTTAGAGATAAGGTACTTCTGAAAAAATGCCACATCAAAAAGAGGCAAATCACAAGAAGGGATTTTGGGCAGTGAGCAGTAGAAATGCATTGCAATGGAATAGGCAGGGCAAGGCAAGACAATATATAGTAGCATGATTGAAAGTACTGTACATGATAAAAACAGAAGAGCACATTGCAGTGGCATAAAGGCAACAGAATAGAGACCCTAGACAACGCTTTAGCTAGCATTCTTATATTCTCATTTTTATAAACAATGTAATAAACGAAAGTATACGAAAACTCGTACCCCTGTTTCACCTAATCATCTTGTCTGAACTTTCACAATAATCTTTGTCAGCTACCATCCTCTTTCATCCATCAACATCATAAAGGAATTGTCACTTTGTTGACATAAAGTGTTTGGAAATCGTTTGTAATTTTCCATGATAAGGAGTTGGCATTCATGCACAAACCGTTTTTGAATTGCTAAATTTAATCAAAAGCACAACTTAGCAGTCGTACAGTAGTACATTCCATTCAAATCTGAAAGTTTCATTTATCTGCATGCTTGCTAAAGCAAGAATTTGAACCTGGAAACTTAGAGGTGTGCAGTCCGATACGGTTTCAGATTCAATTAAACATTTGCTACAGATATAAACTATTTATTAGCACTTCTGATGGTTTGCAGTCATTAAACAAGAACCCCAGTCAGCACTTTGCAACCTCTATTGCTCATATAGCTCCTCAGCAGTTGATAAAGCTTAATTCATTACTTACATCTAGAGCTTCTTGGACAAATCATCTTCAGCGTAAATATGACCATTGTTTATTTTATAGGCTGAGCTCATTTACTTCTTGAGATAATTTGGCAAACTTACCTTATTTGTTGTTTTATTTAAATCTCTCTCACTTCTTTCTCAGACTGCCTTGGCTCTATTTTTGCACCAATAAAAGCAGATCTATGCAGTAACCTTACAGTAAGTTTGCTTTGTAATTTTCCTTCTGTAAATGCATTCTATTGCTAAATTAAAATGATGTCTCAACTGATAGAAAATTAAGGCCGTTTATGATACCAACCCTGGACGCTACAAGACCATTCAGATGATCTTAGAGACAGAGAAGGAAATGCATGGAGGTGAATGGCCTAAAGTCGGAGCAACGTTAGCACTTATGTGGCTCAAAAGGTCAGATGATTTGTTTTTATACATTTTCAGTTCTACAGTAGTTTAATATTTTTTTATGATACCACCTCCAGATGTCCATACCCTCTCATCCATGGTTTCTGTTTCACCAGGGGTCTCAGATTTATCCAAGTTTTCTTACAGAGCCTGGTGAATGGGGAAAAGGACGACAGCAATCCCAACCTCCTACGAGTCAATATCACCAAAGCTTATGAAATAGCCCTCAGGAAATATCATGGATGGTTTGTTCAGCAGCTCTTCAAGGTCAGTTCAGAATTAGGATGTTACATTGTTTTAATCAGATGTGTGAAGCTGTCCCTGATTGTGTGGTCCCCTCTTTTAGGCCGCTCTTTACGCTGCTCCCTACAAGTCAGATTTCCTTAAGGCACTCTCCAAAGGTCGGGAGGTGAAGGAGGAAGAATGCTTGGAGAAAATCAGGAAATTCCTCATCAACTTCTCTGCCACTGTGGATGCCGTTTATGAAATATTTAATAGAATGAACGCTGATCTCGACTACAAGGTGTGACGACTGTTACGGGGGAACCACTCATTTTCAATGTTGTCCTGTTTTTTTTTAAATCCTGTTTTATTAAAATGATTTTCTGAGTGCTATTCTCATTTCCTCTCAGTATTTTGTTGATAATTTGAAAAAAAAAAGAGTCCACATTTTGAGGGATTAAAGGTTCCACATGAATTTGCACTATTTTTTTATTTTGTTTTCCTTACAATAGTTCAAATAAATAAATCACAATGTTCTGTGAATTAGTACTGTTTTCTCTAAAATTTTAGTCACCTGTCTTTGTCCTATCAGCAGACAGCAAACTCATTAAAGTGGCCACACCACCCTTGTGTTCCTTTTATTCAAATAAATGTGTGTCTGTTTATCTTATGTACCAAAGTTAGTGATTCTTTGTAAACCTGCTATTTACATTAATTTAACCTTAACCTTGACCCCGTGATCACCCACGGGGTGACTTGAACAAGAATGCTCCATCTGATATAGTTCTATCGATCCAAAGTGCTTTAATGGAAAGTAGATGAACTTCTCTTGATTTTTAAAGAACACTGGATAGAGGTGATGTCTGAATACTTTACATTTAAGCTCCAAACATTATCCTCTGCTAGATGACTGAGAAGCAACCCCATATTCTTAAAGCATTTACAATATTTTCCACCCAAAGTACAATTAAAGTAATGTGCAACATACTGTACTAATATCCCTATTACTTTCCATATTTTTGTCACAAAAAAAGAAGAAAATTGAAACCTGAAACACCACCTTCACCAAAAAAAAGAAAAAAAAAGAAAAAAAGAAAGATAAGGTGGTAGTAGCATCATGCTATAATTTCCATCAGCAGACAGTGAAAGCCAAAGAAAGTCCTGGAAGAAAACCTTTATGGGTCATCAGCAGAGTTGAGGCTTAGGCAGAGTTTAGACCTTTCAGCAGGGACACCACGCCCCCACATACAACCAGATCTTTAAATTAAAGTTCATTTACATTTTAGAAATGTCCAGTCATCTAATTAAATGTGTTTATGTAGGTGAACGAGACTAGCTACTCTCATCAATCTTATAAGCTATTTTGAACAGAGGAATGAATAAAATTGTCAGTCCTCAAATACGAGTCAAGTCTAAGGAAGCTGGAAAAAAAAAAAACTTGCAGCACTTTTCAGATTAGTTTGAACATTTCCAAAACTCTACATTTACTTTTGCTCCATAAAAATCTATATCTTTGTGTTGGTCTATTTAGCAGCAGCCCAGTAAAATAGACTGTAGTTCCTGGATGCAAAATTTAAAAGATCAATTGTAAAGAGCAAGGCACTCTCAGATGCTGCGCACACAAAGATTTTTTTTTTTACCCACAATGAATGTAAAAATCTCTGTTAATACAAATAGTTAAGGCCATCCTACAGTCTTATTAAAGTGCTCTGATAAAAAAAAACATGTTACAAAGTACTTTATTGTTTAGAAAAACACATTTTCCATAAAATGTTTTAGGAAGCTGTTAGAACAGAACATACCCTAGAACCTGACTTTGTTCACACATTGTAGGGGTCATTGGTATAAACACGTTAATAATTTACAATAAACATCTGACATATGAGGAACCATCCAGAAAGAATCTGTGTTTGAACTGAGTCTCTGGAGTGACCTGTTTGTCTTTGGTGCATGTCAACATGTTCCCTTTAGGCTACGCTTGCCACACCCTGCTGGCAGACTATATCATTCTTACCCCCCCTAAACTGTGGATGTTTTATTCAGCAATGGTTTAAATCAGAAAAACCCTGAATTAAATACCGTTAATAGCGAATACAGCAACCCAGACAAGAAAGAAGAATCCAAACACTAAACCAAAGGCCAAATAATTATTTATTTAAATACCATGAAAATCTAGGAACCTATCTTCTAAATCGCTAGTGAAACTGGTTTCTCTTTTGTGCTTTACATCATGTCTCCCCTGTTGAGAGCAGACATGTTGACCTGAGAGCCCACTAGATTATCTTGTTTTAAAAAGTAAAAGAGGCACTATTTGTGAAGCTACAACCATAATTTGCTCTGCTGATATTTTTTAGCAATTGAATGCTGAGGCAGAAGACTTGCTTGAATGTCAGAATAATATAATACTAGATTGATGTGTTTGAGATTAATCGAAATGAATTTGTAAAGTGACGTGAGATTACTTGCACTATAAATAAACTATTAAAATAAAATAAAATCAGTTATATTATTGGAACAAAAGTACAGCCTTTTTAAATTTATTTGTAGCCTAGGAAAGACTCTTATTAAAAGTAAAAATCAATGGATGTGACATTGGTCATCCATCTTGCATGTTTCCCCTTTACTTCACATACAGCCAATTTTTTTGTGTTCAAGACTTTGTTAAAGACTGTAAAAAGGGGGTGAAAGTAACTATCTGATGACAATGGTTGCAAAACACAAAAACATTTTTTTTTTTTTTGCTGGGAAATAGATCTTATTTATGTTTTGATTATCTGTAAGAACAATTTGGGAAAATTCACAGAGAGAAACACTTGAAAGATCTCACTCTCTGTGACTAAATAATAAATAAGTTCTGTTTTTTGTATGAAATCACTGAAAATATTTTGTGATTTTATTCCAATTTCCTTAAGCCTGCACGGTGGCAGGGTTTGCAGCAAGGTCTTGATTCCCAATTAATGGAAGTTTGCATCTTCTCTCTCTAAATGCATGGGTTCTCTCTTGGTTCCTCTCCCAGTCCAAACATTACTTGCATGTAAATTAGTGTCTCTAAATAGCCTTTAGAAGTGTGTGTGTGTGTGTGTGCACAGTTGTAAGACTTTGTGTTGCCCTGCGGTAGACACTTGACCTGCCCAGGGTCTGCCCTTGCCCTTTGTCCATAGAGTGCTGGAAAAAGGCACCGGCCCCTCCATGACTCTGATGGATAAGCACAAGAAGATGGATTCCACTTTACTAAGAAAAACACGTGGCTTGAAAATGACCTGCACTCCTCCACAGGATAAAATATTTATAACAAAAGTGGTACATTGAACATTTTACTTAAACAAACTATTAAAAGACAGTTTTCTGTGGTTTCTTTGTCTGTAGAAATGATTAAACAACAGAATCCTAATGCCCCAACGTCACCCAGCATTTAATTCCAACTGCCCCAACTTGTTCAGGTGTTTCCTGGAATAAGCAGAAGTTTTCCAAGGATGAGGTTGAGCCTCATTGAGTTGTGTTGTGGGGATTGAGTCCGCCTCTAGTGGCTGTACGAGGTACTGCACCTCACACTTCCGCGGTTTCTGCTAAGGCAAGGTAGTGGCTACTTCTGTCCCACCCAAAATCACTGAAAGCATCCGTTGTTCAGCAGAGATCTCAAATGTTCCGACTCACGAATCAGGGGAACATTATGGTTTAAATTCAAACCTTTGGGTGTAGACATTAGAAGCAGTAGAGAGAGACTGGGAGCGACTGGCAAGAGAGGAAATAAGTTAAACTGAGGCAAAGCGGAGTCAAGTGGTTTGAGGAAAAGAAAGAATGAATCAACTAACTAAAGAAGGGTAAGTAATATATTTTATTCCAGATATACTTACCTGTAAACATTTAAAGGAATAGTTCATCTTGACTCAAAATTGATGCATTTGACTCTAAATCCTCTGAACTAGTGCCTTAATATTGTAAGTATGGTCATTATTTATTTCACTTCATGTTTTGTTTACATTACTGAAAAAAATAATGTAACAGTTTTTGACATTTACTTAATCATATTTAGTTACTTTAACACAATTGTTTCATGTTAGCAGGGTAGGACATAAAACAAGTGTGTTAAAGTAACTAAATATGATTAAGTAAGTGCCAAAAACTGTTGCATTATTTTTTTTTTCAGTGAGGAAGTTTGGGATTGATGTGTATAAACTCTAGGTTAGACACAACCCTCTGCTCTGGATAATGTCACAGCTGCAGTGTCAGGACAGGACCTCTATCATCAGGAAACGGATCACTCCTAGTTGGAGACTGTAGATTTCCCCTTCCTGGACCTAACAAGTTGATGATATATGGATTTTGTGTGTAGTTTGCATTTTTTAATGCTCTGCTATTATCATTGTCTAATGTTAAATAAAGAAAGTTTCCCCTTGCCTGCCCAAAAGCCATTTTAAACACTCTGATGCATTTCTTCTAAGCCTCTGTCTTTTTTACTATCAGATGCCTGCTGGAGTGTAAAGGCATTATAATCCCTTGTGTCAGACAGAGTTGTGAGTCATTGTGCTTGTGTTACTCTTCGGCTGCTGGGGTCACAGTAGATATGATTAAATCAAAGTTTTTTTTTTTTTAATCGATTTTGACTGGTTTTATATTACAATAACAGGAATAAAAAAATAAACACATTTCTGTTATTGTCTTGAGTTTTACACATAGGGGCTGTGATTCTTCAACCTACAATAAACAAGTTTGGGGCTCAAGCTGATTTCAGCATGTCTTTGTCAGATTTTCCACATCTCTTTTTGAGTCCCTTTTCACACAAATAAACATTTTGTATGTCTACAGTTTATTTACTGGTTTCTTCTAATGTTTTGCAGATTGCCCATGTGCTTCCAGATATTTCCCTGTTCCTTCTGAAGTGGAATTTTGCACTCTACTGTGAAAAAAGGGATGAATGAGGTACAGAAGAGTTAAAACTCACTCTGTAACAGCTTAGTTTGGATCCTTTTCCCAATACTGTTCTGATATTTAGGATTTCAAAATAATAGTTTCCTCCTAAGTAAATTAATTTGTATTTCTTTGGAGAGAAAAAATATATTAAGATTAAATTACTAGATATCATCAGGATTTGTTGAGGCACACAGTTATAACTAGCCGAGTGATATCAAAGGAATAGGAAGATTGAAAATAGAAAACTCTAAAATGTGTGGTTTGCATGTTCTTTCAGAATTATATAGCAAAACATGAAATAATGCAAAGGCACCTAATTAGTCTATTAGCCTTATTATTCTTACCAAGCTGTTTTCTGAAAGTTTTGGAACTGAGTGCTGTTGTATTCATCATCAGCTAATTAGACAGAGTATTGCACAACTTTAAACCTACCAAGTGAGAATCTATTGATTCCAGATCTATTTATTGATTCCTTTGTATGAATTAGACCTTTATGGAGAAGGATGATAGTGAAGAAACTGTTAAAAGAAAACATAAGAAGTCTGATTGATCACTAAATGTAAGCGATGAAGGAAGCACAACCGACATGTAAAGGAAGGTTCTGTGGTCGCCTGAGACTAAAATTTTTACTTTCCCATGCGAATTGCAACTGAACAAATAAAACGAAGAGACTATAGGCAGAAATGATTCCTTAGGTTTTTGGCTAATTGATTTTTTCAATGTCTAATGTTTTAGGGGCGCTCTGCTTTGCTGAGGAGGTGCCACCTCGTCTTGTCCAAGACAGACACCCTCAGTGCTCCCTCTGTCAGAACTACTGCTTCTGAGGATGCTGGAGAAAGTGTAACTGCTCAGGCTGAAAATGATACAGCTTTCCCATTGTCTGAGTTCTCAGACCTGTTTGAGAGTGAGGATGGCTCCCAGTCGGCTCAGGACACGAGTCTGGATACAACTCTGGAGAATGCTCAGTCCACCATTCAGCCCGGCCAGCCCACGGACAGTAGACAAAACCTGAAAATGAAGTTTCAAGGTGCCTTCAAGAAGGGTATTTCCAACCCGATGGACCTGTTAGAAACCACCATATATGATTCAAACGTGGTGCCAGGACCTAAAAAAGCTCCCATGGACTCACTCTTTCACTATGGCACCTACGGAAATACAAGCAACCAGAAAAAACGCAGGAAAAAGCTTCCAAGAGGGTGAGAAGTGCCATAGTGCTCCACCTGGGTGTTTCTTTGCTTGATCTAAATGTTTATAAATTGTAAAAACTGGAAAAACGCTGTCAGTATGCACACACACTGTAAGTTGTTTGAACCTAACTGAGAGTATGTTGTTGAATCCTCAGCAGTCTCTGAGGTAATACTTAGGCTAATGCCATTTCCTGGTCGTCATACCTGCACCATACACAGAGGTGCATTTATCAGAGCACTCAGGGGTGTTACTTTCCCTTAAAAGGTTCTTTGTTTTACCAAAACCTTTTCAATCCATAATTTTTATAAATGAACTGGAAAAACTGTAAAGGAATATTGACCAATGACTTTTTTCTCCTTGCAGTAAAACTGAGACATCCTGTGATGACAGTCAAAGCACTGATCCACCAAAAGTGCTGAAAATATTCACTCGCTTTACACTGTTCGACTGTGTTTCTCGGGGTGACCCAGAGGCCCTTGAGGGCCTGCTGGAGTACCTGCAAAGTCAAGAGAAGAGGCTAACAGATGAAGAGTTCAGAGGTTAGTTGTATCCACCCTCTTTTCTTCTTACTATCTCTCAATTTTTAAGCTCTGCCTGGTATATAAGTGTCACTCTGTCCTTCCCTTTAAACTCTTGAGCTGTGCTGATCTGTGCTTCTCTGAACATTTCTCTGGGCTTTGTTGACCTCGAGGATGTGAGAAGAATAAGCCTGGACATTGTTAGCATTTGTCACATTGAAGTCAGTCAGGCCAAATAGCAGCTTCCTGTGTGTGTCTAAGGGGTTTTCTCAGGCTTATAACGGGGTGTGGTGAGAAATTGCAGCAAACTGCTGACATCCTCATGGAGATAAATATAGCTAACTGACAGACAGGTAAAAGGGATTTTTTTTTTACCCCTAGAGTGCCGGGAATAAGCACTACGTCTCCCCTTACAGATTTGTTCTATGTATTTCTGTTTTTGTTAAGGGTTAAGTGAACAAAATGATCTACATCTGCTATGGCTGCATGTGAATTTGTAATTTTCCCCTAAACCTGCTATTTCGACGACTGTGCAGCTGTTGGAAGCAGCAGCTGCCGTCAGGAGTTTGCAATAACTTGATGTGAGTCTTTTACATCACTGCGGTGAACTTTGCTTTAAATAAGCCACAATTGCAGGTTTTCAAAGATGAATGGCCATGGGGAATGTTACAGTAGCTCAAGTGTATTTAAGTCCAGATTTTGACTTGGCCATTTAATTCAATTCAGTTTATTTATATAGCACCATTTCACAACACGTCATCTTAAGGCATGTAACGGAAGAAATTCAACCAGATCATTCAGCTAGATTGGTTCAAAGTTTTCTATCTAAGGAAAATCAGCTGATTGCATTGACTCATTGACTCAACACCAAGGCTCAATGTTAGAGGCCATCTGCAGAGGCCGACTGGGGTTCAAGAAGACTGAAGCAGACATACAAAAAGAAGCAGAGATACAAAAGGTAACTGTTAACCAGCTCCCTAGGTGGCCCTGTCCAGGAAACATGCAGCCAGGTAGACGAGCACTGAGCCAGCTTCCATGTCCGAGGATGAAAGAGAGCACATACAGTTAGTCACAGTCAGAGAAACAGGACTACACTGAAAAAAACAAGTCAAGCTCCAACATCTATAGACAAAGGCATTGATGGCAGCAGGACAGCTGATATTTCTATCCACAGGCAAACAGAAACAGACTAGATCAAGCTACTATGATGACAAAAAAAGCAGAGAAATCATAATGTTAGAGACTGAACTAACAAATGGTGCAAAATGGGAGAATAGAGATAGAATGAAGCAGAATGATGAAAAGGGGTCCCTATGTCCTCCAGCACTCTAAACCTATATCAGCATAACTACAAAGAGAGCTCAAGATAACCTCCAAAACCTTTTTTTTTTTTTTTTTCCTCTTACTGTGGTGGTGGTTCCTGTTATTGTCCTATTTTACCTAGTGTTATGGGCTTAAAGGATAGAATATCTCAGTTTTTCTTTATTTGTTGTTTTATAAGTTCCCTTCCAGTTGCAGACATTGGTGTTTTAGATGTATATTCTCAAATTTAAATGACAGTTTTTAAAGCTACTGGGACCAAAATTTTATTATTTGTCATATTTGTCAGGATTAGTGGAGATCAAACCGAAAGAACAAATGAATGGAGGAATTAATATAATGAAGAGAATTCAGCAATGAGGAACTGCTCAGGAGGTGTATATATGGGAGCTGATAGGGAGCAAGTGTGGATAGAAGCAACTAAAAGGGAAAGGTGTCTGGCACAAGGGGCAACAGAGAGTACCGGTAACTAAAAAAACACAACTGCCTAAATATAACTAGACAACAGCTAGAATGACACAATATGGAAATGAAACTAATGACCCAGAAAACACAGAATGACAGAAATCAAAGTTTAACATGAAAGTCAAAAAGAAAACTTAAACAGAACCAAATAGTCCCCATAGGTCAGAATCATAACAATATTATTTTGGTATAAGCTATGTAGGGGATATGGGGTAACGGATGAGTCTGTTATCTGTATCAACGGCTTTTTAGTTTATAATTCTTTAGCTCCTCCGAGAAAACAGTTAAATTATGCATTTATGTGAGCAGGAGTAACAAAGACCGAATGCATTAAAATGGCTTAAGAGACTATATCTGTTATACTGTTGATTATGCTGTTCTTTTTACATCTCTCTTTGCAGGTGATGAAGCAGACAGAAGGCGTCTTATCATTGTCTCCCTTTTATCTCCTCTTTCTTATATCTTTTCTCCTTTTTCTTCTTTTTCCTTTCCCGTTCTACTTTCCCATTGCAGTGTCAATATGAAATACTCCCTGCATGAATTATAATAAAGCTATTTACATGCCTACATCAAGCTTAACACTATGGCGAAAGCCGTACTGTTCCACTTGTTGAAGCAAAATCTGTTGGGTTCTTTTTGGCATCAAGACACTTATTCTTATTGCCACATTGCCAGACAGGACACTGTAAAAAAAAAAAAAAGGCTTAAGAGGACCCTATCCCATTTTGAAATATCAAAACTAACCCTTTGAGGAGGCAAATGCAGCATCAAGACAAACACACTATAAAATAAAATAAATGTGGTCTTTTTTAGTTCTCTAAAGACTTTCCCAAAAGTTCAGGGTACATATGAGTGTTTTTAAGAACTAAAGCTACTTGCAATTAAACCACATGACAGCATGTGACAAAAACTCACACGCACAAATTCTTTGAGCTTTCTGGTACACTTGATCAGTTTTTACCCTGGTTCTAATCTGCTGCTCACAGGTGTCTCCTATTTTCTCCTGCCGGCCATATCACTAAATTGAGTAAACTTTCTTCTTGGTCTGGCTGTTGACTCCTAGATTGGGTTACTGGTTGTACCCATTACATACACTATGTTGAATCCATGTACCTCTGGTTTGGAAATAATTTCTTCCCACAATTCCACTTTATAATGCAAGACAAAGTATTTCTAAAGAGTTTCTCTGGTGGGTGAGAAGAGTAACTGTCTTTGAATCCAATCTAATTCCCAGAGCTGTCCACTGGAAAGACATGTCTACCTAAAGCCCTGCTCAACCTTTATGGTGGTCGGAATGACACCATCCCAGTGCTGGTGGACATTGCTGAGAAGACGGGAAACCTGAGAGAGTTCATAAACACGCCCTTCAGGGATGTCTTCTACAGAGGTAAGAAAATAATCTCACAACATAACATGTTATTAAACTTCATCGGTTTTTCCACTGATTAATTAGAATGTAGCTGTTAATGAACTGAGATCTTGTCATTTCTCTCTCAGCTGAAGGGAGTATCGCCTGTAGCTGTAACTTTATTAGATTCTCACAGCTAATTATTACCTCATATAGTTATGTTTAAAACAATTGCAGTCCAGCTATATTAACCAGATCTGTCACTGTTTCAGTAGAAGGCATGTTACTGCATATAAAATAATTTATTTGCATAAGTGAAATAGTAGTGGAAAACTGAGAAAACATACATTCATTTCATGCTTGCTCCTTCATTTGTGTAATTTAATAACTGAGTGAAAGAGGAATGTTCAAAAAAATTACCAGTGTAGAGTTCAGTTCAGTTCCTTGATACTGCAAGGAAATACAGGTGTTAATCACATCAGCATTAGTTAAGGATGAATCCAGCATAATTTCTTTCTGAAAACTTAACAAACCAGTTTGTTTCCATAATTTTTCAGAAGAAAACATTTATTTTAGAAAGAAAAACATGCAAAGAATTCCAAAAAATTATGGCCGTGCAAGGCTTATATGATCCTCAATGCTTTAAAATACAAAAACAAAACCAAAGAGACATGAAAAAAAACAAAAGACTATAATTCCAATGGATCAAATAAGAGCCAAACTAGCAAAGACTGTATTTAGTTATTTGAGAAGGTGCTCCGGTCAGATAAGGCCTATGGATCTTTGTATCTTATATGCAAAATGCTATGTGCAGAAAAACTCTAATGCTAAATGATAGTCTGAATGAAAAAGGAACAGAGTAAAACACGGTGGTGGTAGCATCATGCTGTTGGGGTGATGTTTTTTAACAAGGACAGAGAAGCTTTTCATGGAGTTATGTATAGCTCAATCTTGGAAGAAATCTGGGACTGCAAAAGGAGTTTGCAGTGGTGGGTGGATCGATGCATTCAGGCATCCATACATACAATGTATAATACACACATTCAAGATTTTTATTTCTGTGCATAATTTTTCCTTCACTGCAGTTATAGATTATTTTGTTTTATTATAAAGCACTATAAAATAAATTACTGAAGAATTTTATGAATATGATCAATGTTTAAAGAGAGTGACTTATTAGAAAAAAACACTATAAACGTTAAGTTTTTCTTTGAACAGTCAGTCAGTTCTTTCTCTTAAACATTTACCATGACTTTTTAAAAATGCATCTACCAATAATGTGGGGAATTTCAATGCAGAGCCAAGGATCTCTTCCTTGCTCAACTGCTCTTGCAAAACCTAAAAATCTGCTCTAAGTTTTGTAATCAAATCTGACGGTCTTCGTTAAGGTGAAATGTTTTCAATTTGCCACAATGTGAAGCAAGAATATGAAATAGTTTGAATAGCTGTAACTCTTGTGGGCTGCGTTTTGTCTTCAGGCCAGACGGCGCTCCATATTGCTATCGAGCGACGCTGTAAGCAGTATGTGGAGCTGCTGATGGAGAAGGGAGCAGATGTTCACGCCCAAGCAAGGGGACGCTTCTTCCAGCCCAAAGATGAGGGGGGCTACTTTTATTTTGGTAAGCAACTTTTTGCCATCAAGAAACAGATGTGAATATGCTTCTGTGTTTTTTTTTTTTTTTTTACCATGACAGCACCTCATTCTGATTCTCACTGCATTCTGTTAAAGTTACCTCATAGCTTCCTGCCTTTTTATTTGTAATAGTGTGTTGTACTTGTGGTTTTACTGTCTCAATTTTTGGGCTACCTCTTCTTGGTTTCCTTTTTTTTTTACATCTGGGTTCACTTTCTCTTGTTGATGCCAGGATTAAAATATCAAATCATGGAAAGTTTATTTTAAGATGCACCACCTCCACTGCCAAAGAAAAAGAAAGTGACCTCAGAGCCCCACCCTCTTTTTTTCTTTCAATATTATATGAGGATGGTTTTTACAGGAGAAATGCAGACAGGGTGCTTTGCAGCACACCCAAATGTTTGTTAAGTATGGTACCAGAATTCGTTAGGAAAAATGCTCCAAAAACACATGAAAAGTCGAGCATTATGTTTTGTGCGCAAGTGACACATGCAGTGAAAGGTGCTGTGTTCTGCAGTTTGGAAAAGTAAACATCCTCTACTGGTAGGCAGAACCTCACTGACCCTGACACAAGAAGGAAAAAGAAATCAAAGGTGATTAACATAACTCAACACTGTCCTCTGCTGGCTACAGCGAATGTTTTACCTCGGGGTGAAATATCTACTTCATTCCTTATTCATATTGAAATTAGAAAAATGTTGCAGTTAATCCCAAAGACTTTCTTTTAACATGGAGAGATTCTAAATATTGCAAGTTCTGGTAATCTCCTACCCTTCTCAAATTGAAATAATTACTTTTTTGATTAAAATCAGGTGCTATATTCCTCTTGCTGCACAGAGGTGAGGATTTCTATTTTCACTTAGCATGGTTGTCACTCTCCAATCCTAGCGTGTCCGGGGCACAGTGTGAGTAATTTGCTGCGGAGCTTTGCGGTGAGGTGAACAGGAACCTGGCAGGGCTGTTGGCTAATGGGATTTAGGCTCACGCTAACTCTCTGCATGCACCCGTGCAAATCCATGAAGAGGAGAGTTTCTATGTGAGGTGACAAAGTAATCTGTCACCCATAGCAACTGCTCATTTTCAGCAGCTGCCTTTGGCACTCTGGCCCCTCTGCACCCCTCCCTTGAACAGCCGCTAATTGTGCAGCTTTTATGCCGAGGATTTAAGTCGGATTTTTGATCCATGTTTAGCCTCCATTGTTGAAGAACTGCAGATGCCAGCTACAGCTCTTAATTAACCCAACAATTCAGGTTTTTTTTCAAATATGTCTTGTCTCCATTTTAGGTGAGTTGCCCCTCTCACTGGCTGCATGCACCAACCAGCCTGGTATAGTGCATTACCTGACAGAAAATCCTCATAAGAAGGCCGACCTGCGCCGCCAGGATTCACGTGGAAACACGGTATTGCACGCTCTCGTGCACATCGCAGACAACACCAAGGACAACACCCGTTTCCTTACGAAGATGTATGACATGCTGCTGATAAAGTGTGCCAAGCTCTTCCCAGACTGCAACCTGGAGACTATACTCAACAATGACGGCATGTCACCCCTCATGATGGCGGCCAAACTTGGAAAAATAGGGGTAGATACATTTATAGTGTCATGTGCACTTAATGCATCTTTCTTTACGCGTTAAGTTCCCACTCTTACCTTGGAATGGTTCTATACGCATCCATCCTTTAAATCTAGAAATATGTAAAAAGTTTTAAAGAAATTAAGCAAAAGGCAGCACAGAAAGCTGAAGAAGAATGATGATGGCTAGAGTGCTAATTTACGGATTAACCCATAAAACAAGGGTCACATGTGACAAAAGAAGTGATATCAAAGTATGTGGAGTCTGAGTTCATAAGGTGAACATTCGTTTTGTGATTTATGGCGAAGGAAATTTTGTTTTGCCTAGAGACCTAACAAACCGGCTCCTTGTAGAAAAAATTCAAAACAGAGCACCATCCGGCCATTAATCTTCCACCAGAGCTCTCCCATTTTTTAATTTGTTTTTGCTTTTATAATATTTTTTAGCCAAAATGGTGACTTAATTTTTTTTTTTTACCAATGTTCACCCACATTTATTTTTTTAGACATGCCCTTATTGGTCCTTTCCCGTTAACAGTAGTAGGGAGGGACAAACTTAGAGACGGGTCATCACAGTTGCAACATGGTCATGTCTGAGAGTTATTTGTAAGTTAGGGCTCTTTGTTTTTTTTTTTTTGTCTGATTCGATAAACAGCTTAAGTTTGCAGTGTAACCTCTCCCATATTCCTCCAGGTCTTCCAGCACATCATTCGTCGTGAGATCAAAGATGAAGAAGTTCGTCATCTGTCACGTAAATTTAAGGACTGGGCTTATGGTCCGGTGTATTCCTCCCTCTATGACCTGTCTTCCCTCGATACATGTGGAGAGGAACCATCCGTGCTGGAGATTCTAGTTTATAACAGCCGCAATGAGGTAAAATAACCCCCAACAATATTTTCTATGAAAAAATGAGCAAATTTATGTTTAACTCCTGTTTTTTTCCAGAACCGCCACGAGATGCTGGCTGTGGAGCCCATCAATGAGCTGCTGAGGGCAAAGTGGCAGAAGTTTGCTGCTCCTACTTTTTACATCAGTGTGGTGTCTTACCTCATCTCCATGATCATTTTTACCTTGGTCGCTTATTACCACCCAACCAATGAAATGGTTTGTTTAAATTTAAATTATTTCGCATAATTTCCACAGATCTGACAAAATCTTTTAAGTTCTTTTTTTGTAAACTACAAGCATGATGTGTACATTTTTGTAACATCATTTTGATTTTTCTGCTCTTAGTTAACATGTTTTTAAGGCTCCCCAACCTCTTAATTCTTAAAGAACTCAGGTTCAAATTTGAAGATATTACTGATAAGATAATTAAAGAAAACGATACAGATATATTTGACAGAAGTAGTGTTTATTCAAATGCATCAAGTTATAATTTTGTTTTTTCTATGTCTGTGTTCCCATTCCTAACACGAACTTTATTAAATCTTACTTTCTTTGTCCTCTCCCTGGTAGCCTCCTTACCTCTACAAGACCTCTTCCGATTATCTACGGATGGCAGGAGAGATCATAACCTTGGCATCGGCGATCTTCTTTTTCCTCACAAATGTCAGCTAATTGACTTTTTTTCTTTCTTACAATCACTGCCTCGATGTTTAGTCCAACCTCTAACAGAATGTCGCTAATTAAATTTCTCTCGGGTACTTTTTGCAGATTAAGAATGTCTTCCTGAAAAAGTGTCCAAAGCTAAACTCGTTAGTTTTTGATGGGTCCTTTCAGTTGCTTTTGTAAGTCGTCTCCTTTAATTTTTATATATCTTAAATACTTTTACCAAGGGCAAATTTAACACCCTTACAATTAAGTCAATCAATTATTTATTCAGACGTTTTGAGATTTTTTGCTTTAAAACTGTCAACTGCTGTGAGGATACTTACTAGTCTATAGCTTCCGTAATCCATTCATGATTTGAACAAGTCCTTCCTCTCCAGTTTCATCTACTCTGTCCTGGTTATTGTCACTGCTGCTCTCTACCTGTCTGGCATTGAGGCCTATGTCACTGTGATGGTGTTTGCACTCATCTTGGGCTGGATGAATATGCTCTACTTTACCAGAGGCCTAAAGCTCACTGGAACCTACAGCATCATGATACAGAAGGTCAGTTGATAGAAAACAACACCTGTCCGAAAATCCACTCCTCTTAACATAATCTGAATTATCTTATTTTTGCTTAATAGATTCTTTTCAAAGACCTTTTCAGATTCCTGCTGGTCTATGTGCTCTTTATGATCGGGTATGCTTCAGGTGAGCCACGATTTAGCCTATTTCTGTGTTTATATTTCATGCTAACAGCTTTACAGTCTCATTTCGTGACTGACATTGAAAGCAACCTACTCTGTTTTTCCTCTGTTTCCTCCCCACAGCCTTGGTGTCCTTGTTGCCAGTTTGTCCTACAGAGTGTGTCGGGGATTGTCCCACTTACCCAAACTGCAGGAACCCAGATACTTTCAGCACTTTCCTTCTGGACCTCTTCAAACTGACCATTGGGATGGGAGAATTAGACATGGTCTACAGCGCACGGTATCCTGGAGTCTTCCTCTTCCTCTTGGTTACCTATATTATCCTCACCTTTGTGTTGCTACTCAACATGTTAATTGCCTTGATGGGGGAGACGGTTGGACAGGTGTCCAAAGAGAGCAAGAAGATCTGGAAGCTTCAGGTGACAAAGCTGCTTTTACGATTACTATCTTTTAGCAAAAGTCACATTGATTCTAGGACAGTGAATATTGCAGAGTGTGTTCGACTATATTTAAATGCTTCACACTGAGGCGGTCAACCTGAAATGAAAAAAAAAACAAACAAGCTTTGAATGATCAAATGTTACTTTCATGTCTTAACATTGGAAAAATGTGTCAGATTAGCTAATTTTATCTGGAGTTAATCACCACTTTGATCTTCACGTGAGTTTTTTTGTGTGTGTTCCTTACAGTGGGCAACCACTATCTTGGACATCGAGCGCTCATTCCCAGTGTGCCTTCGGAAGTCGTTTCGAGCTGGGGAGATGGTGACTGTAGGGAGGAACTTGGATGGCTCACCAGATCGACGGTGGTGTTTCAGGTATTTATTGTGACACTTAACCCCTTCATAGCTGCATGCACCAAAGTAGGAAAGAATAGTTGAGTGAAAAAAAACATATTGATTGGTTTTAAAAAAGCTCATAAAATGGACATGGGTTTTTTTGTGTATGGACTTTGAGAAGACCATTATAACACATGGATATCTAAGCTCTTTCATTAACTCTGAATTACCTGGTATCAAATCTTTTAGAAAAGATTTCATTCAGTATTAGCTTGGTTTAACTGTCTTCAACCTCCCATCTTTCCTATCAGATCCTTTCTCCTCAGAAAATACAACCTCACAGCATGATGCTACCAACTAGGGCTGAACAACTTAGCCAAAAATCCACATTCCGATTTTTTTTGTTTTGTTCAACCAATATTGTATTTGCAATTTTTTTAATTTTTATTTCTTCTGCAATAGAAGAAGAATGTCGATGTTTCACTGCAGGGTTCCATTATTTTAATAAAACTTGCTAGCTGGAACTCTATCTTCCCTTCTGTGTGGCAGCAAACACACTTTAAGCATATTAACACCTTGTCACAGGCTGGAATGAGAAGGTTTTACTGATGTGATTAAAAGTGCCTCTGCCATTTGGAAATTCTGCTTTGTTAAATTGCAATTACATAATGCAAATGGAATCAATTGCCCAGCCCCATGAATTTTAATTTTACTCTTTGGATGTGCAGAATTCATGTAGCAGCAAGCGTTACATTTTGCTCTCATCTGAACAAAGCATTCACTTCCTTTGCTTCTTCTATCCCTCACAGTGGTTAGCTTAAAAGGGGTACTGTGTAGGATTGACTGTCATCTAGTGGTGAAATAGGGCTATTTCACTCAAATGAACACTATACCCTAGCACAGGGGTGGGTAATTCCACTTCCTGAAGGCTGGTATCCTGTCATTTTTAGATGTGCCTTTGGTTCAACACAGCTGAATCAAATTAGATAATTAAGTGGACTCTGGACTGCATACTGAGGAGGATTCAAGTGTACTGGAGCAAGGATGCAGGATACTGGCCCCTAGGAACTGGAATGGCTGTAAACTGTAGATGGTGTGTGTCAAAAAGCTTTAACAACACCGATGTAACCATGTGATCCGAAATGAAGTGAAGTCTCCACAATCTGGCATTTACTGTGACAAAGAGCCAGCATTCAGCACAGCTTTGAAAGTTACTGAACTCACATAAACCTAAAAGACTGTACCAACAAGTTTGGTATATGGTTTAAGGATCTACTGTTATGCTTTCTATGGTAACGAACAACACTGTCTACTTAAACTGAATAAAAAAAATTAGCCGTATGCTAATTTAGGCAGTACAGTTTACTAATTTGTCAGGATGAAACATGGTAACTTCAGCTTTCCTTTGAAAACCTTTCTCCTTTATTAGCTCCTTCCACCTGGAGAAGACTTGCCTGATGTTTGTCCTTAGTTCTGATGTCTCTGGTTTATGTTGTCTTTTAAATTCTCCTTTTCTCTTTGTTTGGGATAGTAAAACCCTTTCTTGTGCTGCTGCTGCATTTACATGGACCTGCTTTGTGCTGCAGTAGTGGAGAATATTAGTTTCTGGGTTAGCATCTCTGTATGGTCTTCACCGCTGCCTCTCAATCGCACTGAACTGCCAACAAGGGGAAAAAAATTAGTTTTTCTGCATGTTTGTACTTTTGTATCCTTTGTTGATATTTGTACTTTGAAGATGGTAGACTGTCATGGTGCTTTGCAAATTGGCGACCACCCTTATGTATAAACTAATATAGGATGTTTCGCTCATGACATTGTATCTGAATATTAGAGGAGGTAATAATACGCCATTAATAACATATATGTAAATGCATTGATGGATTTCAGGCAGTAAAAAATACTTTTTTACACAATATCCTTTTAACTTTAGTTTCTTTTGAATTTCTCATTTTGTTATGATTTTATTCTATTTAACTTTGAAACTCAAGGTTACTTTTTGGGTCTACAATATGTCATAGACATATCTTAGCCACTTGTTAATCAGAATTATTGTGTTGTTCAATCAGGGTGGATGAGGTAAACTGGTGCCACTGGAATCAGAATCTAGCAATAATCAGTGAGGATCCAGGCAAGACTGAGACCAGCCAAACCAATGGGTTACAGCAAAGCGTCAGAGGCCTGAGGAGAGGTGACCTTTGCTGAATGATTAAATGAATTTACATATGACAGTATTTTATCATGTGAAAGATATGACGTTTTTCCCTTCTTAGATCGTTGGTCCACTGTGGTCCCGCGGGTGGTGGAGTTAAGTAGAGGTCCTCGTTCTCATGATCTAGTGGTGGAGATGGAGCCACTGACACCAAGACACTGAAGCCTGCTGAGAATAAAGTCATTTTTTATTAGGAGAAAGGATCAAGACCATCTGATAAGATGTTGAACAACAAGGAATGTTTTAGTCAGCAAGTGCCTGAATTCGCTCATGTCTCTAAGATAGACTCTAAGATATGATAATAGGAAATTTTCCTGTTGGAAGACCTAAAAGATCTACTACAGTTTGCTTGGTTTTTTACTTGTACAGAGGAGTAGAACCCCTAAATACATAATGTTATGTACAGCTCTGCATATCAGACATCAATGGGTGATCACTCAGGGAAATCAGATCATTTCAGCATTTGGAGAGTTTTTGTATTCTGATAGTCAGCAGCTTTATAGCTTTTCTAAAAGCTGAAAGCCTAAACAGATTATCACTGCATTAGCACATTTGCATATTTTTTTTTTTTCAGCTATAATCACAAAACGAAATCATTTTTTCCAAGAGTGTTATCACTGAGTGTCTACCAAAGATAGAGGTAGCAATTAGAAGGTGTTAAGTTTACTTTATATTAAAAACTTTAAGTTAGAGCGAGTTCTCTACTTGCTATTCAGAATGTTTTTAGGTGGGAGGTTTCAGTAAATAGAACCAGGGTATCTCTTTTTATGCAACTTTTTTTTATATACTGTATTAAAGTAATGCACTCAAATGAAATGTGCAGGCTTGAACTGGCAGCTTGGGCAGACCAGCTCTGATTTGAGCTAAAACAATGCACTATGCCAATTTCTGATGTGTGCATTATTATATGAATACAAAGACGCCATCCTGAATTAGATGGGCAGGTTATAGTTGTCAAGCAAATATGCAAATCAAGACAATAGCCCCTAGTGTTGTGACTTGTCTTTGAATTCTGAGAGTTATTGTTCCTTTGCAGCTGCAGTATTTGCATAATCAACTCTTAGTCTGTACCATTGTATACTTCCACCCAATTTGCTGCAATGTTTTCATGGTATTTGGCTTTGTGCCCTAGACAGCTTTTTCTTTCTTTTCCTAATGTGCATCAACTGCAGGCAGGGTTACATATGTATCATTGTGTTGCATGGCATGTATTTAATTGTTTTATGTTTTTTTTAAATCTTTTCTACTGTCTAAGGCCACAGATCATTGTTGACTGTATTTACATTTCTTCAACATATCCATACATTTGTGTATTTTTTTAACCTTGCAGCACAATACAGTAAACACTGATGAGTTATATGAACTATGTAGATGTGTCTATTTTTACCCAAATGAAGGGTTTTTCTGTTGTCATTAATTTAGTATTAACACGTTTTCAAATAGCAGGCATTAGAAAACTGGAACAAATTAATAAATATATTAACAAAATGAAACAAAACTCTTAGAACCATAAACTTTTATACAAAAATAAAGTTAATTTATTACTTTAAATAGACCTTTTTTTAATCTGTTTTTTTCTCTGTAAATAAAAAGAAACAATGAAAATCGGGTATGAGATCTTGAGCAGAATTGAGTTTCTGTCAAGTTAGCGTAATAAACTTTCGTTCGACATTTGCAACACCTGCTTTAGGGTAAAAAAATTAACTGGCTATTAACGTTGACTCCAGCATTAGCATCGATGCTAAACTAGTTAAAACTAAACACATTAATTTTTTTTTCATTTTGCCATGGAGAGCTAAAGTGAGCAGTTCATATGCAATTGATGTCTTCTCCAGCCAAATCAGTCACTAACTTCAGCACATTATTTTACAATGGAAAAGCTGGATAGAAATCATTTGTGTTTTATCTAATGTGACATGTTCACCCTTTTTACTGATTAACTCAGGCTAAAAAAATGCTGTTCAGTAAGACTTGCAGATTTTTGAAAATTAAAGACAAGAACATTTCACTCTCGGAAATATAAAAAATTAAACTTGGATGGTTAGTCTTTTTCTTTTTATATTCTTATATAAAAGCTAACAACAGAAAATTGTTTCTTACTTTTTTTTACTGCCATAATATTTAGTAATTTGTTTAGTTGGATTTAATTAAATCCTAGAGTTCAATCTGTTACCAAATAAAGCATATAATGTTCAAATTAAGCTCTGTGTGTCCACTAGATTTACGTTCTTATGCTTTGGTAACAAGTAAAAAGTTGTATTAATATTCTTTTTTTTTTTTTTTTTACAGTACAGTAGTTTGAAAAATTCCGTGAGATATATGAGACATTTTAATATACATTTGTCTGCAGATCTATGTTACCANTTTTTTTTTTTTTTTTTACAGTACAGTAGTTTGAAAAATTCCGTGAGATATATGAGACATTTTAATATACATTTGTCTGCAGATCTATGTTACCATTCTGAAAATAGGGATGAATGTGTTTGATAGTCTTTGTAGTTCTTCTGTTGGCCTGGTGATGGCAGCAGAGGTCTGAGGTTTTTCTGCTGTGTTACACACTAAAATCCATCAGTCCTTGCTGTACTCTTCTTTGGCAGAAGTAATTATAAATTCAATTTCACCTGCAAATACTTTAAACTCAGCCAGTATGGGATTTACCATCTTTCAAATATAATCTGTAGAGGTCCTCAAGTGACCTAAATGAGTTTCTCTACTGCCTAATAGAACAAGCCTGTAAAGACATACAAACAGGTCCCTTCCTGTTTGCCTTTCATCATTTCACCTAATTTGTTCTCTTCCTCTTAATATTTCCACATTCATGATGGCAAAGGCCTCATCCATCTTCTCACATCCTCCTCCTCTCTCCCATCTGTGTTCGAGGCCAGCAGTGCTGAAGGACATTGGGAATCTCTCACCACCTCAGAGAAGAGGCTAATCCTCTTTGCCCCAACTTTAACTGGGCCACTAATCCTGCAGGTTTATCTAAGCAGTGAGCACCTAGCGCTGCTGACAAGTTGGCCTGCCCTCTTCCCTTCACCCCGTTAAGTAGGGCAGGGCTTGGTCCATGCAAGTGTCACTGTCAGCAACTCTGGAACCACACGCTTGCACAGGAAGTGTGAGCTGTTAACAAAATGGCTCGTCTGCTTGCAGCAGGCGTCTGCTGGCTACCACAAAAGTGTCTCAACGAACCAAGTGACAGCCAGACGGGACTGTGCTGTAACGGCCCTCATTTGGTTACCGCACAGAAGGGAAAGTTGACTCCATGAGCCAGGAGGTCTGATAATGACTAACTAGCTTAGGTTTTTGAAAAGACAAATTGTTCAGCTATTGTTCAGCCAGTAAAGCTTTAAGAGGCCTTGGCTGATTGGCCTAATTAGGACTCAAGACTGTACTTATCCTAAATCAGTCTTTATTAACTGAATATCACTTCAGACTGATGGGAAGTTTCACATCACATGGTCTCCCCTCCAGTCTTCTTCCTTCCTTTTTTAATTCTTCTCAACAAAATCTTTTTTTTTCACCAAGAATAGTGACATTTCTAAGTAGAGTGAGCAATCACTAGAAGCACCGGGCGATGAAGAGCCACAGACATATTGGTCAGGTGGCGTGTGAGATGACCTTTCAGTCCATATAAGATGAAATGAGGCCAGTGAACCTGAAATGATTCAGAGTTTCTAAACTGACAGGCGAGGGCAGGGCCGTGGCAGAGTTTCGGCTCAGCTCCACCGGCCTCGGTTGGCGTCTGTTGTGATTTATTGTGAAATTGCCAAGGACTCAATGTGGCGTGCAGGTGAATGAGTTTTGCTAATAAGAGAAGCATTTCTGCTCCACGGAGTCCTTTTTCTGTCTGAGCGAGCGTGTGTGAAATCAGTGTGCGATGTCTCCCAGTACCACCACATGCTCTGGGAGAGGCAGCTGCCTCATCAGTCTGTGGATTATCTGGTGCTTTAGGTAGGCTGAGATACAGAAAGGGTCTGTGCTGACTTCTTGAAGCTACATGTTGTTAAATTTACAGATTAGCTGTGTAATTACAGAAAATATGGCTGCTGAAATAACACAATGAAAATATGCTAACTGAACCTACAATGTTTTCAATGCTTGTAACTTAACAGACATATTATAGTAGTGCATAACAATATTTTTATTGACTACTATTTATTGCCTAATATTTATGGAATAAATGTCTGCAAGTGCTGCATGAGTTCAACCCCCACCCCCTTTGACTCCATCACCCTAAATAAAATCACATTTATTTCACATTAAAGTCCACACATCTGATTAAGCGTCAATATAAATGTAATTTTTAAAATAATAGCTTATTTACAGTTTGGGACACAGTAAATATGTCAATGTTTTTTCCAGTGTAGTCCTGTTTCTATGACTGTGACTGGCTGGATGTGCTCTCTTCATCCTCTGACATGGGAGCTGGCTCGGAGCTCGTCTGCCTGGCTGTGTGTTTCCTGAATGCGGCCGCCTTTAACAGCTGCTTTTTGTATCTCTGCTTCTGTCTCCTTGAACCCCAGTCGGCCTCGGCAGATGGCCGCTCACACTGAGCCTGGTTCTGCTGGAGGTTTCTTCCTGTTAAAAGGGAGTTTTTCCTCTCCACTTTGCTGCAAGCATACTTAGTGTGAGGGATTGCATTCGATTAAATGAGTCGATGCAATCATCTGGTTTTCCTTAGAAAACTTTGAATCAGTTTGACTCTATGATCTGGTGAACTGTAAAGTGCCTTGAGATGACATGTGTTGTGAATTGGCGCTATATAAATAAACTGAATTGAATTGAATTAAATATTGCTTATACAAATACTGTTAATAATGTGTTTCTTGATCAATGGCAGGGAAGCTGGTCAGAGTTGTTGGGAAGTTTAATAGAGATAAAATAAATTCACCTCTGGAATAAACTGTTTTGGGCTTCAGGTGACTCAATATTTGAGCATAACCTTCCCACAGGACAACCTACAGCCAAAGTTGGAGGGGATTCTTTGGATCACAGCTTAAATCATTGTGAAAATAGGTTTGGTTATGGCACAGACAATCTTTTGGAAGCCAAACATAAAAAAAAAAATATTACATTATTTTATCAACATTTTAAAAACATTTTCAATTTCTTTTAGTAAAATAGATTTTATGTTGGTCTTTCACAGATTATAATCTGTGGCTGTCATTTGGCAAGATATGAAAAAATATCAAATAATATGAATTCCTTTTTACACCTTTGTATTGCAAAATATCTACAAAGGCTAGATGCAATCAGCCAGCACTCTGACGGAATGCTGTTTTCAAAATAAAATATCTTCGTGTTTTTTTTTGTTTTTTGTGGGTACTTACATTTTATGCACACATTTGAGATGCATTCATAATAGGTCAGCGTCTCTTTCCCACTGCTTAAGATCAGCCACTAAAGAACAACTCAGAAAAAAAAAAATGTTAAAAGTTACCAAGGCATAAATCCAGCACTATACCTCTTTTTTCTGCCTGTGTCTCCCTGAGGAAAGGTTGTTACCACTGCAAAGGTGAAAAAGGTCAAGTGAACAACAAGATTGTTGAGGCAGGCATATGGCAGTGATGTTAAAAGGAAATCCTCAGACTAATATGCTTACCTTCTTTTATCAGAGAGTCCAGTCCTTTGTCTTAACATAGAATAAAAAAGAAAAAGTAGAATGGACTTAGAAGTCATCTGCTTTATTTCCTTATGTCAAACATTTTACATAAGAGAGGAAAGGTCAAATGAAAAACAGCCAAACTACATTAAAGACACTCCAGTCCTGAGATTGACAAAAAGCAGGGAGCAGAGAAAATGTCTCCTGTGATGTTAAGGATGGAGAAGTGACTGTGGCAGTTTCAGCAAATTGAAGATGATGGTTGCAGATCTGGAGAGGGTAAGCCATCTCTGCGATGCTTGGCTGTAGGCACATTCAGAAGCTGAAAACCCCGCGACTAAAGGATTTTACAGCTTTTCTCTTTATATTCAGACTTGTTTTCTCGAAATCTAAGACTCGTATATTATTATTATTGTTTCAAAAGAAGAAAGAAGCATTGTACTTTTTACATTTTTTTTTTCATCCTGAGCAGACAAAATCATTTTTTAAACACAGTACTGCAGGGAAAACAATAAGAGAGATGCTTTATAGATTTCCCATTTCCATATATATTATTTTCTCAAGGTTGCGCCACCCTCGTACCTTGGCAGGGTTGGTGCACTTGAGATCATCTGGAAAATAAAACAAACAAAAAAAGAAACAGAGGAACAGCCTCACAAACCGTAAAAAGAATCAGGAGAAAGGAAAAATAGGCAAAATCCCCAGACTTTAACGTTTAGATTGGATTCGATAATAGACCTGCCACGTAAGCCACATGAATATGTGGAGGTCAAAAGCTTTTTCAGCTGAACATAGAAATAAAACGGGTGTATGCCTCTGGAATTACACCCCACTACACTGATGCTTGCATGTGGCCAGGAAATGGTGTACAGGAGGTTCTAACTGTATTGAAAAATTATTTAAAAAAATTCCATGATGACAGGGAGACAAAAAAAGTACAAAATTATCTAGTTTTTTAAAAGAGAAGCCTGAAGTCATATACTTTGCTAACACACATAGACAC
The DNA here is from genome assembly GCF_000732505.1 of Cyprinodon variegatus. NCBI lineage: Eukaryota > Metazoa > Chordata > Actinopteri > Cyprinodontiformes > Cyprinodontidae > Cyprinodon > Cyprinodon variegatus. Next base: position 204,378 of record NW_015151134.1, read on the forward strand.
ATTTTTAGCATTTGATTCTTGCACCTTAAATTGATCCCTCAATGCAAACAAACAAAACATCAGTGGTGGTGCTAATTTTCCTGGATCTTTACTTTTTCTTACTGCTCTGCTCTAAAGTACCACAAACACAGCAATCTAATGTGAGCTGAAGGGAGGAGATCTTTTTAAAGATTTATCTCTTTTGGCTCAGTTTGAAGAGTCCCTCCTCTCTTACAGCAACCCATATGTCTGCTCTGGCCTAATTTAGCAATTATATGTTTTTTTTTTAGAATTGGTAAAAGCATTTTAATTAGTGCCTTTACTAAAGCCTTAACACTATTACTAAAGTTTACCATTTCAGAGAAACCCTGAAATGAACAACTAAGCACAGAACCTCAGACGTTATGAGCAGTTTCGCTGTTGACTCTATTTCAAATTTAGAAATTGAAACCATAGTTTTTTTTCTAAGCCTTGGTATACCACTGATGACACTACTAGTCTACTTGACATACCTAGGTTAAACCCTGCTACAGCTTTTTGATGAAAAACATGTTTTTTAAATAGTGCAGCACAGTTATATCTGGTGGTTTACAGGTGCAATTTTCTCAAGGTTGATGTCAATCATTAATGAAAGTATTTTCCTGCCAGGTTTGAGTGACAAATAGAGGACTGGACTAATAAATTCATCCCAGACTAATTCCAAATCGTAAGGAGGGATGAGCTTGAAGATGGGAGAAAAATGATGGAGGTTACATGAATGGAGATGACCACAGAGATACAAAGCCCCCATAGTCTGTAGCTTGGACAATCTTTGCCAGGAATCTACAGAGTGAGCGTCTACCTCCCCCTACCTCAAGCTAAGAGCAAAAGAGCTGAGTCTGCTTCCCCCTTTGCTTCTCAGCAGTATTTAACGTGCATAATATGTGACTATAAACCTTTACACAGGGCAAAGGTCTTAATGGACTTACTGGGATTTACAAAGGGATTTTTACAGCCAGCATAAGTCACTTTTCCTACTCTTTGCCCCCCAACCATCCTCTACGAGCCTCTGGTTGCCCTTGAAAATGTATTTGCAATAGTCTGCAGCCTCAGTGATGAGTTAGAGATTTAAATGTTTGCGATCAGAAGGTGGTGTTACTGAGATTCTTCACTTGCCGAACAAGATGAGTTAAAGTGTTTTTTCTTGGTAATGAAAATAGAGCATTTCGCTGCAGTAAACTGAGGGACAATAAATGTCCAATCAAAGAAGGATTCCAGGAAGATGTCAGCCATACTGATTACTGATGCTATGAGGATTTTCAGAACCAAAATTTTCCACTTTTTTGTTTTTATTCTCTCTGTTCTGTCAGATTGTACGAAGCCCCCTCAGTCATGCAGGGAGCAAACATTTATAATCCAACAGAAACAAATCCCCCTCCATCAAACACAGCCCAGCTTTTAAAGCAAGCCCGGGCGCCATGGAGCAGCACTCAGGCCCTCAGAGATGCTGTGGCGTCTGCGATACAGCAACACCCTCTACCCCCCTCCCAACCACCAGAACGACCACTCAGACCCTGCTGTCCTCCCCTCTGACGCCAGCCAGACAGCCTGTCCTAACCTTCGGTTTGTTTAAGCGGCACTGAACCCTGTTGGCCCCGGACGGGGGAGGAATGGTGGGCTTTAGATAATGACCTGCCATATGCCACTCTGCCTCTGCAGCTGAGTGAGCCGTGGCTGGATCAGCCCAGGCAAAAATCTATTTGAAATTTAATTCTATTACCCTAATATGAGCTGAGCGTCCATTGTCCGGCTAAGGAACAGAGGAGTGGAGCAGAGTAGCAGGGCTAAGATGCGTGCTATCAACAGGAGCTCATTAATGTGTGTGAAGGAGCAGAGGGACAGACAGTTTGGAGCCTGTGCTTCAGGGAAAGGTGATGGGGGGGATGTTGGAGCAGTCTGAATTCAAAGAAAAGAATTGAAACTAATTTATGCTGCCATTTGCAAACTATTTCGGAGTATTTTTGGCCTCTCCAAAATACTTTTTGGCAGCATTATGATGTGGGAATGTTTTTCTTTGGAAGGGATAGGGAAACTTGTCAGAGTTAACTGAGGAGATGGATGAAGCTAAAAATAAAGTAAGGCCTTTTAAACACACTTTTTTGATTGTTATTTTTGTACAAGTTATAATTATGCATTATTTTCTATTAGCCTATCAAATAAAGCTCCAAAACTTTAGCATATAACACTACAATTATCCGTTGCTATATGACAAATAAAAGCAAACACAAAAAACATTTGATCTAAATCTTTTCATCTGAATGAATCTCCTTGAATCGTGATTTCCAATACCCAATATGTCATTCAATATTTCATTTAGCTGAGAAGGCCTGTTGCCTCAGATCTCCACTGGTGAAGGGAAACTCCACTGCCTTAAACGCTCTCCTTTCACTGCAACATCATCTGACAGGGTCTAATGCTTGGATGCAGAAGCCAAATGGAAGGGATTTAGGAACGGATGTTTTTTTTTTTAAGTCTGTCAACTTAGTTCTACCACACATAAATATGCCTAAACAGGCACTGGCTAAAGCATTTGGCTGGTGAAACAATGCGTCTTTGCATTGTTGAGGTTTTACAAAACAAATTTAGGCCAAGGAGGCTTTAACTCTTTATGCTGTCAGTCATCAAAGACACATTCAGCCTGTGCTAAACATGCATTCTTTATGGTACGAGTGGCTATATGTGAAAAGTAACAATTACAGGATAATAAGTGCCTATTTTCTAAATTTCTCTCCAGACAACACACAATTTGGATTCAAGGATTTATTTTAACTTTATCTGTTTCTCATTGTTTGCTTGAATGGTCAAAGTCTAAACATTGAGATAATCAGCAATACAAGGTTCTAATCAATAAAAAAATAACAGGTCAGATTACATAATGGATTTTGTAGAAAAAAGCCCCATGATCCCACTGACTTCTAGAGGGCAAATGTGAAAAAAATAATCACAGACTTCATAGCCAAAGCATGGCTTCTGAGTATATTCTTAAAGAAATTTATTTTACACCTTAGAACAAATCAAAACAAAGAAACCAGAGATAAAGATTAGGGATGTGGTACATTGGGAATGTATTGACAACTGTAGTTTACATTTTTTTTTGGTGTAAGCTCAGAGAAAAAAATGTTAATACAGTCATTATAATTGCACTTCATAAATCTAGACCGATGCCAGTATTTCTCCACAGCAAAGCTCCCCGTTCTCCTACTCTCCGGTTAATAAATTCAATTTGCCGCTGAAATTTGACTGACAAAAGAAATGCTAATATAAGACCAGAGAGCTGCTGCACTGATACAATATTTCTCACCCGCTAGAGTCCCACAAGGCAACAAAATATCGTGATAATTTAAGTGCAGTACATTCGAGGGTATCTCACAGTCATAATGAATATTTCACTGCTCTGAATCATCAAGTTAAGACTGGCCTGGGCTAAATGCATCCCCACCCAGAGCTGAAATGGAAAACAAATAAAAAAGAACGAAGCAGTCAGTCTGGTCTTTTTTCCTTTGACGCCAAAAGACAGGGCATGATTGTTTTCATTTTGTACTTGTTTGCAACATTAAAGTACCCCAAAAAGCATGATATTATTTGTTTTCAGCGGCGCTGCCAGTGCAGCTTTAAAGGAGTCAAATTACTCCGACTGCAAAAAAAACATCTAAAGCCTCCATTAAAAAAGGAGCCAGTTATCTCCTGTACATAACTCCGTCATAATGTTTATGGGACTGTTGAATCAGTGGGTCAATCTCACTGGTAATATGAAGAAAATCATAAAGTCTGAGGATTTTTGAAGAACACAAACTAAGAAGGTACAAACACACATGCACTCTGCCGCATACACGCTTCGACATACAGTGCTTCGTAAAAGTACTCCCTATGACATTTCAACAATTTGTCACTTTACAAACACAAACTTTAAAGTGTTTTATTGGGATTTTATATGACACACCAACATAAAGTAGTTTATATTGTGATGTGGATAAGAAACATTAAGATATTGTTCTGTCTTTAAAAGACATCTTAACAGTAAAGACAGGTCCCGTGTTATTAATTCAACCTTCCTATAAACCCTATTATCAGTCAGGACAGGATGGAAACAGTTATTGATAGAAAGCTAAAGGAAATATCTAAATGAATCCCATCAAATCAAGTTTCTATGTTCCCAATATATTAAAGTTGAAGCCTTACATGCAAACTGATTATCACTATAAATAAACAATTCTTATGGTGAAACAGTGGTGGCAGCTTAAGGATGTAAGGATATTATTTTCCTGTAAAGGAACAAATTGGTTATGATTTTTTACTTCTAATAGGATGCAACATTTACCATTTTTGACCCTGTTCACAATTTAGCACTACTTTATGCTGGTTATGACACATAAAACTAAATAAAAACACTGACAGTTGGGGTTGTGCAGTGAAAAAATGTAAAAATCTGGAAGGAACGTCAACACCTTTACAAGCTACTGCACATTTAAGGTTATTCCTATAACCCCATAGTAACATTCTTCACTGTAACATTTCTTTTTCTTGTATTTTTTGCAACATATTTTGTTTTAAATAAGTGTTTTGAGATTTAATGTTGGTTCCAGTGTTGGTTAGGAAAACAAAAAGAGCTCCTCTTTTAGGTTCTTACAGAACCAAAGCAGCAACTCTGCCTTGCGTCAGAACATGACAGACTGCACTTCAGCTTAAAGAGGAAAATTGAAATCATAAAAACACAAAAAGGGAAAACGATAGAATAAGATAATAAAAAAAACGTTGAGACACTTTTCCTTGTAGCAGCCAATACATATAATATACCTACAAATATATCAAACAACAAAAAATAGGTTCAAGTTTTTCAAGTTTCTTAAATATATCATATCCAAACTACCCAATTCCAAACTTCAAAGTTAACAAAATTCAAGCAGTGCAATTAATTCATCAATTATAACAGCAATAATAACTAAAATTGTACTACCCTTTTAGATTCAACCTTGTGATCCTTGGACACCCTAGAGCTGCTAGTAATATTCTTATTATTTTCAGCACACTTCTGGATGTGTGTGCTGTTACTTAGTTTTGGGTTTTAGAAGCAGCCCTAAGCGCCGGCCCTTTAAGACCATTTCAGTGACAACCTACACAGTAGCTTTATCCTTAGTATTTGGAGAGGAGAAAGAAGTGGTGTACGCACTTCATGTCAAGCTATGATTCTCATAAAAAAAAAAACTGTTTAAAAGGATAAAACAACAACTCAAAAAAACAAAAAAAACCCATTAATAATCCAAAAATCCTATTGGCAAACCACACAATGGAACATCAGGAGAATCTTGGAATCCCTTTTCCATCCCGCTGGTAGTAACTACTACCTTTTTGTGTTAGGGATCCCCACGGCCTGCTTTGAAACCAGCAAATCTAAGGTCACACAGCACAGCAACTGCTCTTCTCTAAGCTCCCACGATCCGTAAAGCAGTGGCACTCTTAACCGTCCCGTAACATTGCCGTTTTTCTTGATTTTCTTCATAAATTCACAATCCTTGATTAATTTCCTCCTCTTCTCTCTCTCCCCTCCGACCGTTCTATCTGTAAACAGGAAGGCGGATGTGTGCATGCTGGTGGTCCAAAAGCCGCGGCACAGACACAGTCTCATAGCCTTTACCGAGCATCTGCTCCTTGATGCAGGGCGGGTGGATGTCATTGATCAGATACTCCAAAGACTGCAGGCTACTGCTCAGCACTGAGGTGTTGCACAAGCTCTTGCTTGGCAAACTGCAGCACAAACCCCCACCGCTGTCAACTGCGGGGTGATGGTGGTGGTGGTGGTAATGGTGATGGTGGTGAGGATATCCCATTTCTCTGTGACCCGTTGTTGGACCTCCCGTTGAAGTGCCTAGGAGTTCCTGGGGGTTGTAGCAGTCACTGTCGGGTGTAACCAGCACACTATTCCATGGCGGTGCAAAGTACTGACCCACTGAGAAATTCCCATGCATACCCACACAGTTCAAAGGGGAAGAGCTCACTTTGTCCAGCCCACCTCCGCCGCTGGCACTGGCTGTCAGATGGAAAGGTCTGGAGGAGGAGGAAGAGGACACCTGAGCTGCCATAATCCCCCCACCAAGGACACAGGTTTCAGGCGACTTGCTGATGGCAGCCCCTCCTCCGCTGCCTCCACTGTACATGCGGAGGACGGCCTGCTGTTGCTGCTGCTGTTGATGTTGTTGCTGTTGCTGTTTCTGCCACAGGATATAGTCCATACCCTCTGTGTATACGCCACTTTTCATTACCTCTGCGCTTTGAGTGGGTAGCCCCGATCCTGTGTACACCATGTTAGCCTGAGGAGCCATGCCTACAACGTAGCCTCCACCAGAGGCGCTTGAACCAACCCCCATGACTGCTGTGACGTGCTTGGAGGGGCTGGAATTTGTTGGTGCGGTAGAAGTCCCCTGACACACCTGCTGCAGGGCCTGAGCCTGGCAGTGTTGGTTGATCTGATAGATGATACTTTGGATGGAGGGGAGATTAGACTGTGCAGGCAGGGACAGGCCTCGGCCCCCTGTTACAGGAATCACAGAGCCAGCCACAGTGACGTTTGGGGGAACTGAGAGTCCGGGGCCTTCTGGAGGCTTTGTTGGCCCAGAGTGGTAAACCATTTGACCATGACCGCTGGCTAAAGTGCTACTATTAGGGGGTGGGTATGGAGCCACAGCAATGTGAGCAGGAGACAGTTTAGTCCGTCTGCCTTCTGAGTTCTTGAGAACACCTTTTGAAGGACCAAAGGTAGATGATGAAGATGATGATAATGATGATGAGGACTTGACTATGGCGAGAAGACCCTGGTACCCTCCTGTGTGGAGATGGGGGTAAGGGCTGTAGCGTTGCCCTGTGGTATCATATCCATTCACAGTCCGGTTAAGGTGCTTGTGCTGGGGAACCCTGATGTTTGTGGGGAAGATCTTGATGGACAGTGGGCTGTTTGCTGTCTTCTGAGCGTAAGCATCAAGTTCTGCTGCTGTTGGGTACCGAGAGGAAGGTGACGGTACCACCAGGTCACCTGAAAGAAAAAACAGATAAAAAAAAAGAAAATGAACCTTAGGATTAAATAAAAGCAGAAAAAAGGTGTAGCGAGGTTTATTTGAAACAAAAATTCCAAACTTTTGAACATTTAGGAAATTCATAAGGCCGAATTCCTAGTGGTTGTACAAGAACTTCAACTGAGCCAATGAAAGGGGTACAATGAAAACCAAATAGAGGTTTCCTCCTATCAAAACAGACATGCCTTAAAACTATATCAACATGCGTTGTCATGCATACCATTCCAATGCTTAAAAGTAATTTTTTTAGATAAAAACATCCAATAAACCATGTTCTCTTATTAGTATAAAGCAAAGAGCGACGCAGTAATGCCCCTTACCCTCCTGTTGCTGCACATTGCTGTGGTGATGGCTGAAAACATTAGCTACCCTTATACCTTGCTTCAAAATAAAACAGATGTATCAATCTGGAAATACTTCTAACTACAATTTATATATATTTTTTTATTTTTGTGTCAACTTATGGAAAGTCACCTCTTACTCATCTTGTAGGTAAAAATAGCCCCATTTACACTACCATTTTGAAACCATGCCGGGAGCTGTCCGAGCATGGTAACCAAGATAACTGCTGATTGTAAATGGAACTGGACTGTGTCAGACTCAACCGAACAGCACTAAATCTAGTACTAGTTCAACAGTAGGGGTCGGCACGGTTCAGTTCAGGCTTGGTTCTCTGATAACAAAGAGCGCATGAATAGACCGCGTCACCTCCTTACAGTCAGCTTCCAGTAGTTGGCAGTAATGCACATCTGTAAGTAACTTGCCAATCAATAATCGAAAACTGCTCAATCTTCTTTGTCGTATCCACTTCCCAAAAGCGGACTCTGTCAAGTAAATTCACCAAAGGTTGCCTTCTTTGTCTGACTCTCCGCAAAAAACGAAATATCAATGTTATGGGCGCCGCCATGTTGATTTGCTTGATTCCCTCTAGATAGCAGTAGTACCATAGATCGTCACTAGGAAGCGAGGAACTGTGCTAGCGTGATGTGTAAATGGTCGTAAGGAACTAAGCTCGGCACAGCTAACTGATCCAAGCTCGGTCCGAACTCGGCACGGATCGGTTTCAGACGGGTAGTGTAAATGGGGAAAATGTTTTAAACTACTGTTTGCCAGCGGATAATAGCAGGTTTATAATTTTTTTGAAAGAGAAAGTTACAGTATAAATAGCTAAATAGAAAATAAAAGTTAAAAACCTTGAAAATTAAACTTTTTAACTTTTACTTTTTAAGCAAAACCAATTAGACTTTGTTGCACATTTTGGGTTATCACTTTCTTCTGTGATAATTTATCACTTTCTGACTGTCATCATTTTTAGTAAAGATTATGATGGAATCTTAGACTCAAAGTAGCTAATTTCTGGTTGGAATCATAGAAAAAGGAAATTTGTGAGGCATGAATCATCATATTGTGTTAATTACAGATTTTTAAAAAGCAGGTGCACAAGCAACCACTAGGCTGCAAAGTTTATGAGGTGCAGCATGTTTTACGAGTTTTCAGATCACCATCTCTAGAATTTTATTTGGCAGTGCGTAGTTGAATAAAACCAAGCCGATACACTTTAATAGAACCCAAACATAGTTAGAAAGCTGTATATGCGGACCGGTATTCATCCATCTGCTTTTCTGCTCAGAGCCTTCTTTCCATCTCATTTTCTCACCCAGATGTGGATGAACATCCCTAGACAAATGAATCTTTTTAAAAACTCATTCTGTCAGAGCCTGCTACCTTAGGCGCTGTTAAATCAGTGCATTGTGAAATTAATTCGGACTCTCTTCAGCTCTGAATTGGGTTAGCCTTGGTACCAGGCACTGAGGGAGGAAAGGGGAGGGAATAAAAGCTTGTTTAATTGAAGTGGCACATTTTAGATTTATAAGTGGAATCACTTACTGGGTCTTACCCTTGGCGACTGAATTTTCAAATTCATTCAATCTAGCAGAACTGGGCAGTGAGACCCCACAAAGAACCAATTAAAGGTCAACTGGGAATTAAAAGCTTGGTTAAGATAGATTTAACAAAATAGAGCCCTATAACAAATGCTCAAGAGATGCTTTTGGCATAAAAAAGCATAGATTTAATTTTTAAAATAGAAATAGATTGTTATGTGAAAAAATTGTACACCTACCTAAATGCTCAGCCTTTTACAATATATTTTAACTAAATACTTTCAAATTAACTGATTATTGATGAGATTAAATATCTTATCAATAATGTTCATCTGAACTGTGAAAGAATCTTGACACCCTATGCCTATTATCTGGTGTTGCAACATTAAGACACTGCTTGTAGCAATACCAAAGTCTGACATCGTTTACTTTCAGCTGTGAGATGTTTGTTTGGGATCCACAGCCCATTTCAAGGCATTTTAGGCAGTTTCCATTCACTGTAGCTTCATTGGTTCAGTTTTGTTCAGGATTAAACCTTTTTGTTTGTACAAATAGCCTCACATTTTTCTCAATCAAGCTCTGATAAACAAAATGATTCTGCAATGGTGAGCTGACCAGATGCTGCTACAGCAAAGCATTCCTAAAAGATGCCACTCTCACCCCCATGCTTTACAAGTGGTATTGGGTATTTTCTTATTTTAAAATAGTTCCTTAATTTCACAAACAATGAGTGCAGACGACCAGAGATTTTAGATGTATACTCATTTGTTGCAAGAACATTATTCTGGAGGTCCTGGTCTTTGTCTCTGCTCTTTATGGCAAACTTTAATCGTAATGCTTTTTTTGAGAGTCAAGGTTTCTGCACATCTCATGAAAGTAAGATTTGTGCAGTTTTTTCCTGGTGGTATGGGTGTAAACCTCTTGTCCATTGAAGACATTTGAAGGTCATTGGAGACTCTAGAAGTCTGCTTCCAGATCATGCTCCCTTGAAGGCCAGACTTTTTCATATTGGTAGTTTCTATAAATTACCTTCAGTGAATTATTTTTTTTTTTTTTATATCAATCCAGATTCTGCATCAGATTCTCCAGATCCTCTCACCACCACAGTCAAGAAAACACAGTAGAAAGTGTCTGCATTCAGAACAAATGTAAATCACCAAACAGAATGACACATACCAGTGTTCCTTCATGTGGAGGTGATGCGAAAAGCCATTTCAAACATTTTAAGTTGAATAAATGAAGCACCTCTCCCAATTGCTTTATTAACAGCCATTCAATTTTTATTACATTTATAGAAGATATTTAGTGATTTTAAGCTTTTAGAATCTGTCAAATTAAATAAGAAAATACTAGGTTTTCATACTCGCAAATGCACAAATGTATCCGCTGCCAGAGCTTGTTCTTATTTCTTCATATGACTGTACTTTGGTTGTGGTTAATAAAGATTCATGCATACAGAAATCTTACTGTTTCAATTATAAGCACCGAGAAGCATAAAAATGACTTAACTATGTATTTGAGATTAACTTTAAAATATGAGCCTGAGAACATTTTAATATATATATATATGATATTAAGGACTTTTGCTTTAAATCTTTATGTAAATGTTCAGCAATATTTGAGCTAATTCTACAATTGTATCCAACTCCGGGGGTTCAGAGAAGACGAAGAAGAGTTCTTGGTCTGTGGACCAATACTTGGCCACGGCACGATGAGGTGCAGAACAGGAGAAATGGAATTTATGAAAAGCCTACCACGTGTCATTGTCTGGGGCCTGGGTGTGGAGGTGAGGGGCTGTGGTGAGATTGGATTTAAATGACATTATTCAGGCAATTTCATGGCTACTTAGCTCAGTGTAACAAAAAGCATGGGGGGTTGGGAGAAGGACTCAATTTACAAACAATATATCAGCTGCCACAAATGACTTGCAACCCGTTCAAAAATGATATTTCGATGCAAGAAATGCACAAAAATGAACCTCCGTTAGAACAGTCAGCAAATTTCCTGGCCACCTGAGGCGTCTGTGACTGGGATGCAGTCCATTTCCTTTCCAATCGTAAAACCACTTTAAAGAAACTCCACAGCCAAGTAGTCACAATTCTCATTTCTATGCTCCCATTACAGATATCATGGGGAGTTCATTTCAACAACCCTTTGGGACTCCAACTGTGAAAATGATTAAATCTACAAGATCCATATCATAAAAAGAAATAAATTAGGAGCTGAATGCTGAAGGGCAAGAGTGTGAATATTTAAACTAAATTTGGAGGCAGATTGGTCGGGTGGGTTCATCAAACACGCTTATTTCCCTTTTAAATAAAAAACATTCTCAGAAGCAATTATTGTCTGCAGCTCTTCACTGGTTGCATGCAAATGTAGCCACTTGTTAGAAAGCCCATACTGCGGATAAGCTGTGATCCAACATAGAATAAGGAAGAACCCGTGCCAGAATCAACAACTGCTACTCTTACAATGTCCTTCCAGCTAAAACAGTGTCTGTGCCAATATTTTACAAGTCAAACTAAGATAGGGACTTTGGGGCATCAGCAGGAGTCCAGTTTAGATTGAGATGGAGAAAACAGACCAATTTTGGCTCACAGTAAGGTCGTCAATTCAATTTAGTTCAATTCACAGCTTATTCATAAACTCAAAACACACATGTAATCTCAAGGCACTTTGAAGAGACAATTCAATAAAATTTTTTAGTTTTCTATTTAAGGAAAACCAGCTGACTGCATCGATTCATCAACTTTGCAGGACATGCTTTTGCAACCATCTACTGTGACTGTATCCATGTGCCAACAGTAGACGATCGCTTAAGTTGTGTGTGTGTGCGATTGACAACAATCCTCACACCGAGCATGCATGCAGTGACAGCAGAGAGGAAAAGCTCTTTTTTAACATAAAAAAAAACTCTAGCAGAACCAGGCTCAGTGTGAGCAGCCATCAGCTGAGGATGACCAGGGGTTCAAGAGATTGAAAGCAGACAGAGCATAGAAACACTGATCTATAAACACTTTCTATGATAAAAAAATGAACTAGCTCCATAGGTGTCTCTGTCTATAAAATAATCAGTGAAGCAGATAATCTCTGAGCTGGTTTTGATGTAAAAAAAAATAGATCAAATTAAGCAAATAAAAGTCACAAAAAGCTGAGCCCATAGTTCCGGATGAGAGAAACAGGGCTAAACACTGAAAAACAGGCCTAACTCCAGAATCTGACAGCAGCAGCCTAGCTAATGTGTGTTCCATTCTTTCTTCAGTGGTATTTCTGGCACTGAAAGCTGATAATTGAGGCGCTTCTTGGAATTTGAATCCATTATTACCATTTTCCTTTACTTTGACAGATTAGTATAAAAGTATAAAGTTATACTTTTACCATAAGAGACCAGTAACTTCCTGATGCATTTTATATTTGAATGATGAACTCATACCCCCAAATTAATCTTTTTTAATACAACATCTCTGATATATATAAAACAATGTCAAAGTCTTTTATAGTGATCTCAACAGTTGGTCTTTTCCACTGTTGCCACATTTTTTCTTGTGGGGAGGAAGCCAAAAAAATAGGGATTCAATAAAAGTGGCTAAAGTAGAATTTCAGTAGGAAGTAAGTAAATGTATATCCATCTTAAGCTTCTAAACTATGTAAAAATTACACGTTCTGTGAAATGGCACTATAAAATAACTTGTATAGACAAAACAAACAGGTAGAAGTGAATAAAGCTTTATAAATGAATCTTTATAGATAAAGGAATCAGGTAAAAGTGAATAAAACTTCATAAAATAAACTGTACAGATAAAACAAACAGGTAGAAGTGAATAAAACTTAAATCAGAATTAGACTGACAGCTTAATGGGCTGGTAAGAGTGTGCCAGACCCACCAATCTGAGGTCTAACCAGCCTCGGCGAGGCACAGCCCTGCTTCCCTTGTGACAGCAGTGTCATTTGCTTTGATGTTCTGACTTGCGGTGGGAAACTGACAGAGACCCATTTCATTTACTCAGAAGTGGAAAAAACATGCTCATTTCAAAGCACATTGCAGGTCCGCGTTCAAATGGAAAGGCAGTATTTTTTCTGATCTTCTTTACACGAGGGCAAGAAAAAAAAAGCATCTTTGATCACCACACGGTCTAAATGAGGAGAGATATTTGGCTTTCAGGCATATCAAGGGCCTGTGCCCTGCTGCCCCTGTGAGCCCTCGGCTGCAATATGCCCATCATTTTAACTAATTACTGCCACAAGAGAAAAAAACACTAAAAAAGCCAGGAAATTCATTAAAGGGTAGCTAATTCTATTCCTTCTCACTGACTGAGCCCTATATTTTTCATGCCTGAGCCTGTGTTTCTTCTGAGCGGGAGGAGACAGCTCCTCTCGCTTCGTCTTTTCCCCGCTTGGCCCTTGTTTGTCAATAGGCAGAGCCTTTGGCATGCCGACCTGGCATCAAAGGGCTTCACACTTCACAGGCCACAGGGATTAGAGGCCTTTCAGGCCTACAAAACCCATCTCAACTCCACAAAGGCTTCCGGTTATTAGAACCCACAAGCATAAAAGAAGAAGAGGAGGAGGAGGCAAATGAGCATCTGGATGCTTCTGATTCTCGCTTCCTCTTGAAAAAAGTTCCACGGAGGAAATTTTATAGCAAAGTTGATTACAGTAAGTATGGCCACAAACCAAAGCATATTTCACTCTCATGCAAAGGCTGTTATGGACCGTGTTTGATGTGCAGAGCTTCCTCATCTCTCTCTTCCAGAGCTATAAGTCTATAAGTGAAGACTCAGAGGTTAAAGGAGAGAGTCTCATCTTAGGCAGCAACTCTGTGACTTATTGGTTCAGGCAGTAGATCATAGCACTGAGCTGCAGCATACAGATGGTGCCAGTTGATAAACACCCTCTGAGGCAGCCAACGTTTGTGTGAGCCCTCGGCTTCTCATAAGGTAGGGGGTTTCCTGCACCTGTGCACAATCTCTGGCGTGGCCCTGCATGCAAACATAATGCATGAAAAGTAGGAGGAAAAGGATTGGCATAGACAAAGAAACAAGCATGTACTCCAAAATCTGCATCTGCATTTGTGTCTCATTTGCTATCAGTGGAGCATGTTGTTATCCTCTGCTCAGCGCTCTCTCATGAAATGTAGGGCAGGGACAACAACAGGTGCCTGTGCGGGCGACAGCCTGCAATGCCTCCTGGGCTAAATGCTTCACACTCGCTTCATTTCAACATGCGACAGCCTTGTAAGGATTAATTATTTCCCCTGAGGATGGAGGAATATGCTTTCCCTTCCTTAGAGCAGGAGGCACAAGCACATGAAACAGCTTACAGTAAATTAACGGGAAAACCTGGGCTTGAGCAGCTCCTGCAAAAAGAGAGGAGGGGGGGAAAAAAAAGTTTCACATGAAAGAAATGTAAACAAGCCAAGCGTATGATTGAACTGCATTGGAGATTAGATAAAAGCTCAGGCAAACACATGCATTAGTTCTTGGAGATCACGCGCCAGGGAGCGGAGATGGCAGGGAGGCAATTAATGGGTTGACCTTCGTCCTTAATCACCCAGTGCCTGGCACACAATGCCCATGTGTCAGAGCAGCACATCTCTAAATGCCACCCCTCATTAGCACTGTGCACACGGTGAGAGAGAGACAGGGTATCTGTGGAGCCTTATACTCTCTCCTGCGGTCAGACACAGATAGCTGAGCAGTGATTGGATAACGCAGAGCCGGACTGAGACGCAGTAGGCCACGATATGATCTAGAAATCCCATTTTATTTGGAGGATGGGCACTTTTCTTTCTCTCTTTCGTTTCTTTGATTGGCACGAAACTCCCCAAGCGCGACGTCCTTGGTGTACCCGGCGCTGTCGCTGTGATTGCATGGTGCCCTTGTGTGTATGTCTGTGCATCCATGTGTACTTAGTGAAGGGGCTACCCAATTCTGAACACTCAATTAACACTCCTTTAATTAGCCAGCGGTATATTTTGAATTCTGATGAACTAATTTTCTCAGCGCAAGGGTGGAGGAGGTGTGGGGGAGGTTAGCCTGGTAAAGATGAGGTCCACTGGGTGCAAAACAGCAATAAAGAGGGAACTGGTTAGATTAGACTGTAAAAAATCCATTAAATTTGGTGCACTTCTTCCAAGTGAGAGGTCAAATTATGTTGATCATAAGAAGCAGAGGCATATGGGAGGACTATAAAAGGAGGGAGTAAGGTGATGTGGTGGTGGGGAGAGTAGGGAGTCAAAGGCTGTGTGCAGGAGCAGCAACAAATCCAGAGAACGCAAGAATGCTCTGCATTTTAATTAGAGGTTTAAACGAATAAGCAGGAGTAAAACCAAACTGCCTAAAACACCCTCGCTACGATTTATTACTGTTCCAAGTATTCAAAAAATTATGAGCTGCTTGGAGAAGCTGCTCCTTATTAGTGGAGGAAATGCTTTAAAACATCAAAAAGCCCTCAGGGTTTTCCCACTCACTTCTGCAGGCATGTATCACTTCTTTGCTGCATGCTTTGATCCCCTCTGACCATGTCCATGCTAACCATGGGGGAAGAGTGCTTGTTTAGATTAAGGAAGAGGACCTGTATATTGCAATAAAGTTTGCATAGAAGAGCGAGCATGTAATACACATTAACTTTGGCCAAACAAAGCAGCAGAGCAAAATTAGGAGAAGGGTCAGAGTATTAAAAAAACAGAGAAGGAGCTCAGTTTTCATTTAGTTTGATCAGCACAGTGGACCCATTCACCAAAGCCGACTCGGTTTACTTCAGACATGTTGCTTTCTGACCTCCACATACGTGTGCTAATCTAGTCGGATAAAATGAGAGACACTCAAACTTAACGGACCCTTCGTTCACTGTCATGCTAAATAGAAGGATTTCAAAATGATAATAAAACTCAATTTAAATGATCAAATGATAATTAAACAAAAAACTTATTAGAAATTAGAGTTTAAAAGGTATCATCATTGCTGTATCAGTTTACGCCATGGCAATTTTTAAAATACCTGATCGGAAAGCCATAAAATTGGGATATTATATTCCAAGTGTCAGGAATTCACCATCTGCAGGAGGCGCTCAGAGCTGACATGGATGGCAGTGCATAAGCTGCTGAAGGTAGAAGAGAGAGCAGGAATTTATGCTAAGACATCAGACTTCATCAATTGATCTAATTGAAAAGGGAAAAAAAAGGATTTTTGTTCTTGTTTGGGTTAACATTGGCGTCAGGAGTTTGTCCTGCAACTGGAGAGTCTCTGTTTAAACCAGAGCTCTGTACGTTTCAGTCCTTGTGTCCCTAGGCAAGCCACTTTTCCTGCAAGGCCTGCAGATAGTGGTCAAAGGGCCCAGTGGCCCCTGTGCACTGGCAACCTTGCTTTTTGTTGACGAACCCCAGGGAACCTGTGGCTAGGCTTCTAATAGGTGTGTTCTTTTCTGTACTATTTCATTGCTTTTTCCACTTTTCCACCAGATATTTATTCATCAATTAAATGCTGATTTAGCTTTCCTCTAAAAATACATTTTTGATCATCAATTTTTTTTTAAATACATCTGAATATTTACATTTGTCACAATTATATTGTATTCACAGTTTTCAATAAAATAGGAAAATCAAGTTTTTTTGTTAAAGCCTTTGCAAAGATGCAAAAAGAAACCAGCTTATGGGTGGGGTTTTCACTTTACTTGGCTGTTTCCACTAGACACTTTGAAACTCTTTTTTTCCCTAAAAGTTTAAGTAATAACTGCAATCATTTTAATGATGTTTACAGTTTCTAAAAAGAAACAGGAATGGGCTGATATTAGTTTTAAAAAACTAGAAGTTGGAGATGAAATCTCTTATCTATGTGTCCCCAGACCTTAACCTTCTCTTTAGAATCCCTGTTAATGTAAAAAATGTTTGACATGTCCACCCAGAGGAGGATGAACACCATTGTCCCTTGAAGGAACCCCTTGACCTGTTGCTATTGTTTACCTCTTAGCAGATAGGATCAGGGTCTTTAACATGGTGCCCCCTCCTCTGTTGGCAAGCACTAAAAAAACACAGGCTAGCAGGGGGGAGGCCAGAGGAGACCAGAGGCAGCTTCATCTCATGAACAATACCTGCCTTGTGCTAATGGAGGTGTCATCTGGCACAGGGCTGATTAGTCAGCGATTACAGCCATGCCTCAATTGCCGTGACAACTGCCGCAAACACAATGGGCCCTGATAGAGCCAGCTGTTTGGTCCTCTGCAATTAACCCTGCATCCCACTCGTCTCCGGCAGAGCGCTGCCTCTAATTGACTATTGGGCACACAAAGCAGGGGCTGTCGACCAGACCCCCTGGACACGGAGCCTCCGCCCCTCCGCCGAGGTGGAGATGATAATAATAGAGGCGTCCCGCAGACTCAGCCGCCAGTCAATCAAAGCTTCGGTTCCCCACAGGAGCTTCCTGAGGGGCGAAGGAGCAAAAGGAAGCCTGTGTATGAGCCAGTCATCAACAGGGTAGAGGAGCCTTGCAGGGGGCAGACATGTTGAATATGCCCTCAGCCAAAGTACTAATCAATTCAAGTGCACGTGAGGGGAAAAGAAACCCTGCTGCTGCTTGCTTGATATCAGAAAGAGGCTTTTTTAAGGAATGTTCATCTTTGTGTGCTCATCTCAAGGTTGATTTTTTTTCGGCAACAATGCAGGAATTGCAGAAAAAAATCCAGGCAATTATTTTCAGGCTTCTGTTATCTATAATTGTGCAGATAAAAATCAAACTGCTGTGATTTCTCAGAGGATTCAACCACTGCTTGTGTCATCATAATCACAACCATCAAACAAATGCTTCTTGTAAGAACACATAAATTAAAACAAGGTCTTTGCACATTTCCTTTTGATTTCCTTAATTATGTAGAGTTATGTTTTTTTTACGTTTTAATCAGGGGAAAGTCTGTATTTTTCAACATCAGGTTAGCTTGAAAGTACAAGACAATTCCTATTCTCTCTGGGTAAAAGCAGTAATAACTGAGCATTGCCTTGCAATACGTGATGCCATGCTGCCTCACATATTGGGTTTTTAACCTGCCAACACAAATAGCAAAGAGGATAATGAGAATGTTAAAGCAATCTGCACACTGATCCTTCACAGGCAAGCAGGCATGGCATCGCTTCAAGAAAGGATTTATTCATTAAAATAGATTTCAAAAGAACCTTGGACAAAACTCACAAACCTAATCTTTCGATTCATTACAGCCAATCTCATCCCAGATTGGATCTATTTTCTGCAAGAGCAGATGGACGAACTATCAACCTGAGAGCCTAATTTGGGCTTCCTACTCACAGATACTGCAGCATGAGGTCATTCGGTTGGCCTGCAAGATCGCAGAACACGTGGGGATGGACTGAAGCAGAGATAAAAGCCAATAGGTATAGATAACAAGATATCACCTACAGTACCGGGCAGGGTTTTACATACGGTGCTTTACATAGTCGTTTATGTTACTTTATCACATTACAACCACAAATTTCGGTGTACTTTAACAGGAATATATGTATTAGGCCAACAATAGGTAGTCTTTAAATGTGAAAAACATACACATGACTGGGCCTGGGAGTGGCAGTTCACCACGACCGTTGCATATCCGGACCCGCAGACCTTTGCTACCAGTATTCCTTCCATCCATCATCTCATTTCCTGTCTTTCTAATATAAAATAAATGTCATGATCTTGGTACTGATGACTGGCTTGATTACTCATTTCATTCTCTAGACTAGCTACACCCAACTTCTCATTACTGCTCATCATATCACCTGTTCCAGCTTCTATTTAAAGTGCTTGCTTTCAGTCATCGGTGCCAGATTTTTCTTGAGCCTTTGCTGTGATAATTATTCTAGAGTTACCAGTTTGTGTTGTGGTTGCCTGATCCAAACCCGTTTTGTCGTTGACCTCTTAGCCTGCCTGTCCCTGTTCTGATCTGTTTGTCTGACTTGTCTTCGGAGTTCTTTTGGATTCTATTTGTGGACTGTACCTGGATCTGTCTCCTGACTTTGCCCTCTGGATTATCCTGCCTTCTGTCATGTGCTCGGATCTGATCTCATGGCAGTTCTGTGATCTTAAAGGCACCCGCGTCTGGAACCCTCTATGTAGCAACCCCTGCGTCTGGTCAACCGACCAGCTGGTATCGACCTTGTTCTCTGGGCATGGACAGAACTCTAAACTAGGTTAGTGACTCACGTGTTCAAATGATCCTTCGTCAAGTTTTCGTGTTCAGTAACCTGTGTTACTTTTGTGTAACAAAAGTAGTTTCCCTCTGGGATTATTAAAGTATTTCTGATTCTGATTTACCCTCTCCAGAGTTTCCTGCCTTAAGGCTCCCTAGCTACTGCTACTGCAGATCCGGAGTCTGTCAGTTTTATAACAAACACTTTTGGAAGTAATCCCATCTTCTGTCTTGTCTGAATACAGGGTCCTCTTTTCTGAGTCTTTACAATAAAGGTCATGAGTTACATAAAAAACTTTAAAAAATAAAAATTGTAAAGTCTTTTGCAGTATTTTTCAGTTCTCCTAAACAAACTGTGTGTATTACTGAAGAGGAAAAGGGCTTTTATAGGTACAGTACCAAAGAAACAGTCACATTTTTATATTATCTACATGGTTTTAAATGTAATCAAATCTTCAGCTCTATGGAAAATGTTGTAGCAGTACTGCTGTTCTTTTACATGTTGCTGTGCACTGCCAGTTAGCTGTCAGAAAGAAGGCTTCCAAGTCAGTAATTTACTTGAAAGGACAAGAACTTGGCTCTTTGAAAATATACCTTACAGCAAAAGCAAATCTTAATAAGATTTGGAAATATGAGCAATATTAAAATCAAGTTATTAGATAACCTTTATTTGTCATTGGAAAGTATGAGACTAAACCTGTTTTAGACACTATCAAAAAAAATATATAGATACACATGGAAAATAAATAAGGACAAAAAATAAAGCAGTTAAAAGTTAAACTAAAACAGTAAAATCATAAAATATTGATGAGTTTTGCAAATAATGATAAAAATTTAGTAATCTGTGAGCTATATTAATTTTGAAGTAGTGGGAAAATAACTTTTTTTAATTATATGAATACCATGATACTGTAAAACTATAATTTTTTTTCAAGGCTATATAGTTAGAATATCAAAAGGGACTATCTATAATCTAAAACCAAACATGGTGTGGTGATGGCAACATGATACTGTTAGGATTCTTTTCTGCAGCAGAGGGTATTGCAGAGAGTTGATGTGGAGATGGATGGAGCTAAATACAGGGCAATCCTGGATTAAAATCTGTTTGAGGCTGCAAAAGACTTGAGCTGGGGCGGAGGTTCACCTTCCAGCTAGACAATGACCTTAGAAATACAACAATGGGCTACACTGGAGTGGTTCTGAGAGAAAGAGAGGAATACCTTTAAATGCATGCCACGCTATTCAAATGTTTAAATCTGTAAAAAATATAAAACCCATGTGCCATTTACCTTCCACTTCTCGATTATGCATTATATTGTCTGCTTATCTAAAGCATTTTCAATAAAATTTATGGTTGAAATATGCCACCATCTGAGAAAGAATAGGGGTAATGTGTATTTGTAAGGAACTGTAACTAACAATTTGAAGTCTTAAGTCTTTAATGTCCAGCAGGACAACAGGCCAAAGCATAAGCCAAAAAAAAAAACAATGGACTGGTTCAGATGCATGCATCTGCATGTTAGGAAGGCCAAGTTAAAGCTACGTCGATGGGAAAATTAAAGTTAGGAGCTATAGATCCAGCTTTAGCTGTTTGGAACAGAATGATATGTTGAAAAGGATCCCTCTCTAGATGACTTGGCTAGTAGAGAGGAACTTTAAGACTGCAAGGACAGAGAAAGTTTATCTGAAAAAGTAAGGCTTCTATGGTTAAAAACAAAGTCATGCCTCACTTTTCAGATTTAAACAAATAACAAACTTTCTATCATTTTTTTCCCTTCGCATTTACCCAGTATATGTGTGGATCTACCACATAAACTCCCCCCTAAATTACAGTAACATTTGTGTCTGCAACCTCACAAAAATAATTTAAAGTGTTATAAATGCTTTTCAAAGTGTTTCTCTGTTAAGGTTTCTATCTAAAAGGTTGCAACCCAGGAAATGAGAAATACTACACCACACGGACACTGTCATGTTTACATTTTCTCACTAGAATTTATCTTCGAAGCCAGATGTAACAGAATCAGCAATGAAAATTAATTAGCTGGTTTGATGTGGCTGCCTCATGCTCCTTCCAGACAGACCTGGCTTTTATGGGCTGTGGAGGAAATTACTGAGAACTGATTGATCCTGAAGGACTCCTCTGTACATATGGCCTGGCAAACACACACACTCACACACATACATGCCAATCTGCCATTTTACACATTTTACTCTCACAAAAATCAGTCAGCTATGTTTTTTATTTCCCATGCATCAATAGTAAATAATTCAGAAAAAAAATGTTAAAATACAAACACCTGATTTTCTTTGTAGGTCAGCGACACTTCACAACAAATTTGCACCCTCTGACCTCTATAACATAAGAATTACACAATAGAATCTCGCTCCACGCATCTTTGAATCTTTTGTTTCTTCTTTTTCGTTCTCATCCTCCTCTCTTCATTTCTGAATTTTCTCTGTGCTTCTCTGAGGCTTCAAACCCCTTCTGTCTTTTCATCCTCCTGCTCTTGTCTCTTCTGTCTCCCTCTCTGAGTAAGTGAGTTTCATCTGGGATGCTTGCAGGGTGAAATCACCTCGGGGCAAACACTTTATTATCTGTAGTCAAAGCGTCACCACAAATACCATTCTACACACACAAGTGTCACTTTCCATTTGTCTGCACTCAGGCTGCATTAGCAGAGCCCAGCCGGGCTCTGAGCCTCATCTCAAACGCGCCGACCAGAAGAAAGCTAACACTGTGGGAAAGCTCTCGTCCTGCATTCCTGCCCCATTAACACCTCTGACAGGACCAGAAAACCACAGCCTGTCAGGGAAAGTAAGGCATCATAATTAAACCTAATGACAAAAATCAAGTCATGCCTAAGCACACGTCTTATAATTGTTGTCTTATGTAGAACCTTTGAGTCAGCATTAAAGTGGAAAACACCAGATGAGGCCACTGTTCATCTCAGCTACCAAAAAAATCTGCCTAATATTCTGGCAAACCCAACAGCGATGTCCACTTTGAACAAACAAATGAATGCAGGTCAGCAGCAGCAGCCCTGTCAGGGCTTTTGTAGGACACCCGTACTAAACAACAAACACTGAAACTGGGGCAACATGTTTACACCGCTTTATGCAGTTCACTTCATGAGCAAAATTACAGAAAAAAATAAATAAATCAACAACAAACAGTTGACTCGTTCCCATGAGAGTCAATAACAAAGAAAAATATTTTTTTATGGAAAAATACAGAATATTTCTAATAAAATATATTATACATATGTATAGAAATAAAATACAATATCAAAAAGTTAGTTGATAAAACTCAGTGATATATCCAAGTGCTTATTTATTTTTTTTTAACAATTATTTGTCGCAGGTGATAAAAAGGAAAAGGAAAATTAGATCTTTACTATACCCATAACACAGACTTATATCAGAAGTGTGAGCTCCTGAAAAGTAGAATCCATGTACTGTGCACTCTGTGCACCGTATAATTATTTAGAGCTCATTTTGCATGAACTACAGGATGAGAGCAGTGTGACAGCTTGTGGTTCGGCTGAGGTCTAATAAAGGCAGGGCTGCTTTAATAATGTTCTTCAGATTGTGTTTTCAGATAGTGTGTTGTTGGTTCTGGGATTTCTCATCCTCGATTGTGAGGTTTAGGTCAAACCATTTTATTGACCGATCAACCACAGCTATATAAGAGTCATTAAAGCAGCTTTTGGTACTTCGTACCAAAAGTAGTGTGGGAAGGTGTAAAAAGTAGTAATGTAAAATGTAATCACTACATTCTTAAAGCATGTGAACAAAATAGTTTATATTGTAGATGGCTGCTTTGATAAACCAAAATGGACAAACACAAAAAAATGACACGAGTTCCCAAATCATCAGTGATAACAAACTTGTATCTGAGAAATTGACAGTGGATCACACAGTGTTAGAATCTCCTCCAAAATCAGGGCTTCTGTCACCTTTTTTCGATCGCAAATTTCTTCTTTCACTTAACTTGATGTAAACAAATATAAATATGTATAAAGCACTCTATAAAAAAATAAGCAATCTTTTCACCATAGCTCGGACCATAAAGTGGAAACAGTATAACCTTTCTATGTTCAAAATCCCTTTTTTGGCTGGTTCATCTTTTGCTATTAACATTTTCCAAGAAACTAAATTTTGGTTGTTCATCAACTGCAAGCCTTAATTATCAAACTAACAGAAGCACAGGCTTGAATTACACCAGTGTGTGCATAATTTAACAATATATATCAATATCTAATATAATAAATAGAGTTTAATGAAATAAACTCCCAATATTATTACTGATTAAGATGCACATGCAAATGAGGGAAACTTTCACCCCTAACCTGCTAACTGTTTAGTAATAATATTTTGCCAAGCAGCCTTATGCGAGTGCATGGATTGGTATAGATTGTGAAATGCTGTCTCTGACGAGGCAGCCCTCGGGCCTGCCTGGGCCACCCTCATTGTGCACACAGCATGGTCTGGAAAGCAGAGCTTTATCAGCAAATACCCCGAGTCAGCACGAGCAGTGGGGCGGTTATGCGCTGCGGTTGGCACACCAGCCCATATTGTCATGTACGATTAGGCCAGTGCTCATGAGCCTGTGAACTCATTCCCATGGCATCAAAGTCAACGCCAACTCCTACCCTCCTCCATTTATATCCCCTCCTCTGCGCTGCCCTCTCCTGCATCCCTATGTTGTTCCATTTCCCATTTAGTCTCACTACTTCACAGTGAACCCAGAGTGAACCTCTTTAAAAGCTCTGCTCTGCTGAAAACAGATCCAAAGTGGAGCTACAAACATCAGGGAGGACCGGTTTGATTTTCAAAAACAAATCTTCACTGCCTAATTAACTCCATCCAGAAAGGTCAGACTCAAGTTGCAACCAGCGGAGGAGCCACTGGTGCCAGTTGTTTTGTCTTAACACCTCAGTAGATGACAAAACTGATAGAGAGGAAGCAGGGCAGGAGACTCACAGGAGACAAACAACCTTAGAGGTCAGTTATGGGGAGACATCAGGAGGGGGAAACAGATTAAACCCTTCAGTAAGAGACAGACAAAGCATGAAGACAAGAAAAAAGAATCATACCGGTCCTCCTTGTCCTTCCTCTAAGAGCATATGCCATGCTGTGATACTATTTTCTCAAAGGGGATATGTGTAGAGCCAAGAGCCAGCATCGTTCTCAGTCGTGCACAAACCTAAATGGACACGGCAACAACACAAACACGCACACGGGTTTGGAGTAAAAGACCCCAGAGGAGGAGAAGGCCAGCGCATGCAGAGATAAGAGTAGCAACTAGTGCAGAAAGGAGAGAGGAAAAAAAGTGGGGGGAGAGAGGAGGGGACGGAGAAATGCTGTCAGACTGGAGGAAGTGCTGGTGTGCAGGCCTGCAGGTAAATGGAAGAAGAAAGGCGCCCGCAGGCTGCCCAAGGCAAGCCTGGGCCCTTCTGTTCTATCATTTAGGAGACAAGTCCTCCACTGATTCCCAATTAATATTTAACACGGCGCAGACAACAAGCACTCCACTGCAGTACATATGCCAATGAGAGGCGAGGCGAGGAGAGAAAAAGAAAGATGAAGAGGACCTGGGGATGAATAAATGGATACACTCTAAGTGAGATGAAACAATATTTAGAAAGACTTAAAGCCATTGAGGTGGGGCTTAGATAGAAGAGAAGTGTTTTAAATGTATTCAATGCTTGAAGGTTAAATATGTGTCTAAATGGCACTGAAGTGACAGCTGACTGACAAAGTGATGATTTCTAGTCCATGTAATTAAGTAAACCAAGAAGTCAGCCAGACTTTTAGTTTTCCTTCAACAATCAGTTTTAAAAGCTAGATTTAGAGAGATTTGCTTAATTGAATGTATTCTATTTTTATGGCACCAAAGATACATGTAGGGGAATCTACATGCTATAGCCAACTCAAGGCACTTTAAAGAAACAATTTAACCAGATCATACAGTCAGATTGGTTCAAAGTTTTCTAAGGAAAACCAGCTGATTGCATCAAATCGTTGACTCCACAGCAATCCCTCACACCAAGCATGCTTGTAGCGACAGTGGAGAGGAAAAACTCCCTTTAAACAGGAAGAAACCTTAAGCAGAACCAGGCTCAGTGTGAGCGGCCATCACCTGAGGCTGACTGGGGTTCAAGGAGAAAGAAGCAGAGATACAAAAGGCAACTATCAACCATCTCTGTCAAGGAAAGACAGCCAGGCAGATGAGCCCCGAGCCAGTTCCCATGTCAGAGGATGCTTAATAACTAATACCCCTGCAATTCTTTCTGTTTGTCTCACATTAACTTCATAGTTTCTTTGCGCTTTCAGGTGTCAGCACAATGAGCCATTATAACCGGCTCACAGACAGCTAAGATTCTACTCCAGATGCCCTTCCAGATTCAAACCAATTCACCCTGAGACAGATCAACACAAAGTAGCGTATACTGGTAAAATGTAAAGAAAAAATAGATTTTAGTAAAATATTTGTACATAATAAAAACCTGAAACTTGTGCCATGCATTTGTGTTTAGCTGTTGCGAGTAAACACTTCATAGTCTTATGTTTCTACCAGGATCAATTCCTTGTTGAAAGTTAAAACATCACTCCACTTTTTTCTGCCTCAATCCTTTTTCACAACTGCTCCTACTATCATCCTTGTCGCTCTTGAAGAAAGGCATCCCTCAGCATGATGCTGCCACCGGGGGGATGGTGTGTAAAATTTTACTACAGGCAGAATATTTTGCATGCAGAACATAAAGAGGGATTTTGGTCCCATCTAACCAGAAGCACTTCCTTCCATGTCATGCCCCCTACATATATCTATGGCAAACTACAAAATGGGACATTTTATGTTTTTCTTTAAAACATGAATTCCTGTCTTGACACTTTTCCATTAACTGAAGATTTATATTGTCAAGCTCACTACTAACATTTTCCCTGTCAACTGATTCTCCAGCATTAGACGTGGATCCCAGCAGCTTCTCCAGAGTTACAGTTAAAAGGGGTCTCTTTGTTACCTCTCGGATGAATACTCTCCCAAAGTATCCTATGACTTTAAATGGACAGTCATTTCTAGGTAGGTTAGCATTACATCATACTTTTTTTTGTTTTCAGATGAAGAATTAAACAGGGCTCTGTAGACTTAGGATATTGTTGTATATCTTATGCTACTTTATTTCAGCCTATCTTTTTATCCTTGACCTGCCTGATGTATTCCTTGGACTTTGGGGTGCACCCTGCTCAGACAACTGGTTTTAAAGGTTTATTTAGGGGTATAAGAGCAAATGTAGTTGAATAAAAATGCCTCTCAGATTTTATTTGTAAAACAAAAGGAAACCCCATATATCATCTTCCTGCGACTTTCCAGTTTCCTGCTTTGTGTTGGTCCATCAAATAAAATCCTAACAAAACAAAAACAAAACAAAACTGGTTTGCATGGCGATGTCTAGCAAATTTCAATTTAAGAATCCAGGTCTAGGTTTGCACATTTCTTGTTAGCATTTATTTTCAGAGGTAACAGGATATGTACTTGAATAACTGGAGGATCATCAACAAAAAAAGCTCGAACCTGTTAAAAAAGATGTCAGGAAAAGAGACACCCTAAACATGAAATCCTTTCTGCATTCAAATGAGGATATAGGCAGATGGAGATGGCCTTTCAGGGGAGTAAAGCTAAAAGGGAATGGGTAGTTTAATGTTTCAAAGCAATAATGAAAAAAAAAAAGGGGGGTATGGTCAGTTTTCAATTCCATGTTTTTTTTCCTGGTAAACCCTCTCCAATATTAGAGCAGATGGAAAAAAAAACAAAGAAAAGGATAAACTTCCCATTACACAGGATAAAGGCACTCCTTGTTCTGTTCAATATTGTCTTTCTATATATTTTTAACTCAAATTTGCACCTGTCAGTGATTTCATATATTACAATTCCAAATAAGATAAAAGATGATTTAAGCTTAGGTTTTAAAATAAGACAACTGAAAACTATTGATACCCTGAAAGAAATGTACAACTCCTCCTTAGTGTCTGTGCTCAGCTCTGTTAAGACACAACCTGTGTGTCATTTCCTGTGGGATGGCATGGGGCTGCACACAGTCGCTCCTGTCCTCCAAGCCACCCCCACACTCTGGCAGGCAAAGACAAGAGGGTGGTGAAGCCTTGCACCTGGGACGCCCAAATGCCAACTTGGAGGCTTTGGAATAAAGGCTCTGCTTTTGAAACCAAATCCTGCTGTGACCAAAACTACAGTAGACTTCCTCCTCCTCAGGCTCACCTCTCGGGGCTGTAAAGATTGCTCGGCCCCCTGTACACAAGGCAGAAGGCGGAGGGCAGAGGAAAGGCATGGCTCTGTGGGATACCACCAGCCGGAAATGATTCTCTGTGTGCCAGCACTGAGACGCCAGCACAGCAGAAAGACTGTGCTACGGATGAGGCAAGATTAATACACCTGTCACGTGGCTGTCTCTCTGAAACTAACAGTGGCTCTAAAGTCCTGAATTTCACAATCAGGAAATCGGATAAAAACATGGCTGTTGTAGCAATCCATCAAGTAAAACTGCCTTAGTAGGTTTCATTTAAGGGCGTTATGGATCCTACAGATAGCTGACAGTCACCTTTTACCATAAAAACCTCCTGACCTCTGCTTCTCTTCAGCAGAATGGGGAACAATGACACTCTCAGTGGGCCTCCTGTGGAATTTCAAATGGGAGTGAGAAATGAGGTGGTTCAATCAGTAGGAAAAGGTCAAGTGCATGCATATTCGCTCTCCCTCGCCATCACCATTCTTTTTCCCCCCAGTTCGCTGCCGAGGCAATCAGGGTAAAGGTTGTTATTTCTGCTGCTGCAGCCGCCGGTAGCCGCGCTTAAATATTCATCTGAAAAAACAGTCCCCTTCTCAATTTTTCTTCCACATAGCAGTCATCAAGGTGCTGTACCACAGTCCGATATGGTCAGCTAATTCTGCTCTAATGTTTCACATCATCCCAGACGACAGCACAGGAGAATTGGCTGGATGTTGTTACCTGAGCATATCAGCTGGGTTTAGGGGGAGAGAAGCAGCTAAAAGCAAAGCCTAACTAATGGCTCTGGCAGCTCTGCCTGCAGAGGCATTGGGCTATTAGGAAAACTACAATTCCCTGGTGAACCTCGGTGTCATATCCTTAGGCTGAGTATGGCAAGGCCTGGTTGTCTCTGTCGATCAAGCTCTAGGAGGTCTGAAAACGGATTGACATGGAATGAACCTGGGATATCAGGCTCTGTGGGAAATTTCCTTTACACCTGGCTGATTGGCACAGTGGGCCTTCGGGCTATTGTCATTTAGGGTTATTGCTACAGGTGGGCTCATGTTACTGTGTGCAACAAAATAGTATTGGGGATACATTTGCACCAACACCCCAGTTGATTGGAGGCCGTATTTACCAGGGAACAACCTAAAATGTTCCTGTTTCTTTCCCATCTAATTGAAATAGCTGAGATTGCTAAGTTTAATATATATCAAATGTCCAAATCTGCACTTGGGCCTAGAAAGAGAGACAAGGACTAGGTTTGTCTGAACCAGGGACGAGACAAATGTGGGAGCAGCAGAGAGCATGGTGGTTAACAAGGGCAGCATCTACAATGAGCCTGGATTAAATGTGCACACACATAGTGACAGCTGCTTTCTGAGAAAATGTCATCCAGGCATAAATGCGATTGCTAAGGAATTAAACAAATGAAAACCTGCCGAAATCTGAAATATAACTAGGCAGAAATATCTCCATCAGCCAGTCAAGTGACAGATTCCAGACCTGTTATTCTAAAGCTGACGTGTGGCAGAGTAATTGGAGTCTGGGCCAAGATGAGAGGCAGAGTGGCAGAGTAGAAGTGGGGGCTGGTGGGGTGTCCTGTCCAGCCAGCTCAGTGTTACAAATGGATGTGGTGTTTTAGTTTCCTTTCCCCTCACAAGAGAAAGGCTTTAACTGTCTGTAAGTTGACCCTTGACTGGCCCTCTAATGACCGACCATACATACACATGCAATCAGATTGTTTTCCAATCAGTGAAGGTAATATAGATAAGTAATACAGCTGAGAACGACCCTCCTTTGTGTGGAAGGTGCTACTGCAGGAAAATCACTAGAGGGTGGCTATTTCACCCTTAATCAGGGCTGCTCATAGCCATCCATGGGAGTGGGGCTCTGACTCAGAACCTCAGGATTCCAAGCACCATGCCCTAACGCCGCCCAAAGCAGGCATTAGTGTGAAATATGCATAGGATTAAGGGTCTTGCCTTAAGGACCCCCCAGTGGTAGCACATTCCCCCCAGCTGGGATATGAATCAAGGCCTCAAGTTACCACTTGAGCTAGCCATATTATAGTTCATGATGCTATACACGCATCAAAAGTTTCAAAAACATGGCTGCCTCACACTGCATTCTGGGACAGTAGGCCCTAAAAAGTGAGCACCAAAGCAATGCAGCACCTTAATGCGGGTATACAGAGCTTTATCTTGTAATATTCATAATCAAACTTCCATAAACATTCATGCTGGAAGTTAGGTTGCAACCATGCTATGAAGCAGCTTTGTAATTGTTCCTAATGAAATATAGCTGAAGAAAACAATTTGCACTGCTAATACTAATTACATAACATGTTTTTCTGTTACTTAGAAATGGGCTTTGGACATCGAAACCACATTGTTAGTGGATGCAAAAACAGCGGTAAAAAGTTGGACAAAGCTGAAATCTTCAAGGTCATAATCTCCTCGTACAACAATCGTTCAAACTCATATTTTATAATATTTAAAAAAAAACAATAGGGGAAACAATTCTTTTCAAATTATACGCTTAATAACTAATTTCTATCAAGGTTGGCCTTTGTAAAAAAATCTTTTGGTGCTTACTTTTTAGGGGCTTTTATCCCAGAATGAGTGGGAGCCATGTTTTTAAAACTCTTGATGTGTATATATTGGCAGAAATGCCCACATTTTCAAGTTAAGGAAATAGAAATATTAATAGTCCCTAATGGGGAAATTTGTCTATTGCATTTGTTTACCCATTCCTTCGCTCGAATTTGCGCTCCGACCGCTCTGCTGTGGAGTGAAGCCAGAAAGTGCCTCGAGCAGCATGTGCAGATAACACAATAAAAGCCAGAGATAAATGTAGAGGTCAGACCAAAAATAATTTTAAACTGTTATATTCTTCAATGGGTGAGTGCACTGAGTGCAGATATAACTGTAGCATATTTTGGTGCATTGCATATCTATTTGTTATTCTTTCTATTACCTAAGTTAACATATACTGCTCAGTAATCAATGTTATGCCTGCAATTATTAATATGAATCTCAACAGCATGATGTCTCCACCACCATGTTTCACAGTGGAGAGGCTGTGCTGGTTTGCCATTTAACGTTATTTATTAATTTGATCACCTCTTTTCTCCTAATTGGAAGTACTATTAACACCTAGGAGTGATCTAGTCAGAACTCCAGCTTTAATCTGAGGAAGAAGGCAGGGAAGCCATCCAGACTAAAAGAAATGGAATTAATCAAAACACCAATGGAAACATGCTAAAAGATGGGCAGGAATTTTAACAAGCTAGAGATAGTCTGCTGTTAGGAACAACCTCTCCTTGTATAATGAGAATGATTTTGTCAGAGATATTAGTACTTTTTTGGTGTTACTTTAAATATTGAATGACAGCTTTTGTTATAACCAATTCATCAACCAAGAAAGAGTAAAAATATAATTTTATTTTTGCTCAAAAAGAAGAAAAGAATTAAAACAAGAAGTGACTTTATAATATCAGTTATGTGAGTTTGGTCACTGAAACATTAAATTGGTCAATGTCCAGTTTAAATGTTTACCTTGAGGCTCATACATCAAAGAAATGACAATCAATGGAAGAGAAAAGAAGAGATGGCCACTGGCTGAGGCTGGTTGGGGTCAGTGCCATCCATTCACCCCCTCTCTCCCTGCAGGGTTTTGCTCTCTCTCATCTGTCTGGATGGGTGCCCTCTCTCTGGGGCATGACACTGTGAGAGGCCCTGGCTCTGCTGCCATCTCTGCCTTTCATGTCTCCATCTAGGGCAGCGGTATAGAGACGTGAAGCGGAGGAAGGATGGAGAAGGTGGGGGTGGAGGGGTGGCTAGAAATGTCACCCATAAGCGGGGATTTAATTAAAAATGACAGGGGTTGGTGCTGGAGAGTGCAGCCACATATGCCTGGAATTTGGGTGCAGTGAAAGCAAGTGCCTATGATTTATAATTCAAGTAATGCTCTACACTCCTTTTAATTCAACAGCCAAAGAGAAAAATATCAAAAGGCTGCCCCTGTGAGGCTAATCCAATATGATATTTTTAAGGGCAGGCGGTCAATAGCTCTCTGAAAAGCCAGCTTCTCTGTCTCCCTTTCTGCTTCTGTCTTTTCTCCACTTGTCTGTCTCCCCCTATCTCACTCTGCTGCCTCCCTCCCTCCTCCCTTTCTCTCCCTGTGCACTCCTCGCTCTCCAGTACATCACCCCGCCCCTTTCAAAGCCCAGACTCGAAGCGGGCTGTGATAATGGAAACATCCCGCTCTCCGCCTCCCGTTTCTCCTGCTAAGCTCTGCGCGCTCGGGGGAAATTGATTGTCTGGCTAGCCGATCTGAGCGCTTCCAGCTGATGGTAGAGCCAGTTAAGTCCTTTTTTATTGAGGGTATGAGGGATTTTTAATGGGAGTCGCATCAATGAACTGTGCAGCCACTCAGCATCTGCATGCAGTGGTTTTTCCCCCGAAAAAAAACCCTTCTTCTTGTGCTCTCATCCCAGTTGCTCACACACACCCACACACATTTAAGTAAAGGACAGAGGATGCAAATGGCACAGCTCACTATTTCCTCCCCGGCAGGTAATCCCTCTCCTGCACTCTCACTCTATCTGTGTTCTTTTCTGCAGCATGGGTCGCCCTACCCCCGACCAGCCTCCATTCTGCCAAAAACTGGGCCACGACCAAATCAGTCACGAGGACTCGGCTTAGTGTGGCGACCTGAGTTTGCCCACCCCAGCAGCCAGACCCACTGCTTTTCTGTGCCCCTTCTGGGCCTGGACAAACAATCGCCTTATTGAGGCCAAGTGCTGCCCAGTGGTGGAAATCCAACACTAACCACCCCCTCCAAACCAAGGACAGAAAGAGGGCTATTATGTCCAAACATCCTCATTATGAACCTCAGATTCGCCCGCTGTAGTAGTCCTTCCATCAAAGGGTTTAACAGGTGGGGAAGTGAAGCTAGACATAGAGGGTCAGTAAGAAGGAGGGGAAAGGGGAACGACTGGAGACTGTTCCTTTTCTCTATTGATTTGAGTCCTAACTCACACTGGCTGCTCCTCAATAAAGAACCTTGAGAGGAAGTGGGCTAATCCTGTGAAATTGGAAGTGGGGAATCGATTAAGAGCACTATGGAGGATTTCCTCCATTTCTCCTTCTTCCCCCTCCCTCTTTTTGCCTTTACTAATTTTATTTTCAACAGTCCGTCTTCCTCCCTCCCCCTCTCAGTTCACCTTTCCCTGAAACTTCATTAGCGAACGACGGTGAACCTTTACTTAGATAAAGAGCCACATCTTCCAGCAGACCACAGAGCTTTATAACCTCTCAAGTGTCCTCTCTCTTTCTTTGTCTCATTGCTCCTTATGGAGCAACCTGACAGGAACAAGAAAAAAAGCCAGCTTCAAATCTGAGAACAGAACCAGCATACAGCCCCCTTCTTGGTGCTGGTCTCTGTAACAGGCTACTGAGGTGTGATCTGCAGCAGAGAGGTAGCTAATTGGTCAGCGTGAAGCCGAGAATGAATTGTAGTTTATGTTTTTCCCCTTTCTGCAATAAGAACTACTCTTTAAGATGAATAGATGAAATCCATTCCAAAAGTAATTATGCAGTTCTAACGTCAACATTTTTCATGTTAAAATACCAACCTGATTATGTTTCATAGTTTTTTGTGTAAAAGATAAACAAAAATTACTAGAAATTAACTTCTTTTTAATGAATAAAACTCTGAAATATACAACTTTCAGCTTTCTGTAATAACCCGACAAAGAATCCTACAGAGGAGCTCCAGAAATCTATAGCTCTGGCTGATAAATCTGCTGAAAGTATATCAATGGTCGAAAGGTAAACATATAGCCAGTTGTATAACTAATAGGTTTATGTCACATCGTATTCATGTGTTAGAATGTAGCTGTTAAGTTTTAGCTGTAAAAAAAAAAAAAAAAAACATTTAAAAGCAATCTATCAAAACCCTTTAACCATACAAACTTTTGTGATAAAACTGCCTCCAGCCATTTCTCCCCTCTGGGTACGGCATGTAAACAACAGCTGCACCCTTGTCTTATTAAAATAGTTTTATTTAAAGCAAATTCTAAGGTTAGGAGAAATGAATTCCCTTCAAACTGACTGGAGCCAGATTATGTGTTTCTGTGAGGTATGATACAGCCCCCGCCCCCACTATTTTGTGAGTGGACAGAGGACGATGCTCGGGAACAGCAGTTGCCACACTTTAGATGCGGCCGGCACGTCCAGGGCCAGACACTGTAAATGTTTACAGACCCTCGGGGTCAGCAGGGCCAGTGAGGCCTGTTAAACAGTGTCTGTTCAGTTCTGTTGTCACGACTGCACAATCAGCGCAGTTAAACAGGCTCCCCCACAATGAGTAGCCAAACTACTCAGCAATCCAAGTTGTCAATGCAAATTAAATAAAATTGTTTAGAATTGTTGAGGGGGAAAAAGGGGACAGTGGTGAAAACTTCTCTTTCACCTTACTGTCCATGTTTAACATGAGCAGCAGATAAAACACAAACACCAGACCCAGTATTTTACATCTTTCAGAGGGAAACCACACTATGCTCTCCATATTACCCAGCCCTTTAAGTTCCTTGTGAAATGTATAAAAAGTCAACCATGAATTTATGATAGGAATATAAACAGGGTCCCACTTTAAATATGCGGCCTGAAGAAAAATTGGAACGGGAGGGGAGGAAAGAAGAGTGGAATAACCCAGGGATGAAATGGCAGAATACAAATCAGGAAAAAAAGAAGGAAAGTTGGGTCATACGTAAGGATTAAAGGGAGGAAGTAAGGGAAGAAAGACAGACAGAATGAAGGCAAGAAGGAACCATGAAGCACAAAGGAAAACAAGGAGGCAAAGGAAGGACAGACACAACGAGGGAAAGAGAAGAAGGTAGGGTGATCAAAATAAAGGAAGGAAATGAGGAAGAAAAGGACACATGAAAGGACGCACATAAGACTGAAACAAAGAGGAATATTCTTTCATGCTCTTCCTCTTACAAAACTATCCAGACATGAAAAATACTTAAACCACTTTCCAAAGTAGAACCTCTAAACCTAGACCATCAAAGCGTTTGGCTGAATGCGAGCTAAACACCTGCTCCATGCTTCTTTTAACTTACATTTACGTGCAACGACTTGCGGCGGCTCCAAGTTCTTGCTGGCACACACCGGGTGCTGGGGTGGAGGGTTCTGCCTCCTCTGCAGACAGGCCAGCATGGCGAGGTGGACACAGTTCTACAGCCGGGGGAGTTCTGCGGACAACCTGAGTCAGGGCGAGAAAAAAAACCATTGAAGGGCGAGTTAGATACGAGGTCAAAGCTGTGCACGGTCCGGTCTGGGAAGCCACTGGGGGCCCTCTCACCGAAGTTTTAATTGGGAAGCACGCCTACAGCTGCTCGCCTCTCAGCTCTGTGTCCAGAATGATAAACACACACCTGCATGCTGTGGAAGCGGGGGGTGGGTGGGCGCTGTTGACACGGGAGCAGAGCATAGTCCAGGTCAGTCACTCTGCAGCTTTAAACAGCACATCCACACAGCCATTCAACCACATCTCCTGTCTGTGAAAGCATGCCCCAAACAAAACCTACAGAATCACACAGAAAACAGCTCCACTCAGCTACATTGGGCCACATTCTTTCCAGGGCAGCGTGGATGTGGTGATTGATGGCGTTATCTATGGTGAACAAAAAAATAAAAGGGAATGCTGAGAAAACAGCAGTCGTTCTGCTACAGCTCAACATGCAACAATTCTGGAGGACTGTCAGAGAAGGCCTGGGGCGCCCGAGCTGTGTCTGGATGTATGCTGAACTGTACAGTTGCATGTGAAAGTGGGTGTATGTGAGCAGATGTGATGAGATGGGAGGGGAGAGACTGCCAACCGTACATCAGGGCTAGTGACGGCACTAATCAATCTCCCTCTAGGCCATAAATCTCCAACTCTCCTTCCCAGCCCCACCTTCACTTAGGGACGGGGAGGCAGAGGCGACTAGTCTCCTCTTAAAAAGTCCATCCCATTCCCAGAGGATATATGAACATATATACATATATATATATGTACATTTGAAAAAAAGCTGAAACAACCCCCAGCAATCAGAATCCATGGACAGCGTCATTCATCAGGAGCATGGCGGTGTCAAACAAAACAATGATGACTGATTATAAAATCTTTCACTTGAAAAATATAGGGGATAGTAGCAACCAGAAGATATATTTAAACTCAGAAAGTTTATTTTATGAGATAAGGGATAAAGTAAATATTGAATATTTATAGGAAAATAATATGATTGTGGCTTTAATCTGGGCTCCGCCTCTGTGTGAGTGTTATTTTTTTTCCAAATGCGTCAACATGCAATACAATGGTCTCCATCTAAGCTGGTCTCCTCCCATATTAAAACGCAGAGCAGAGGAAAATATTTCATCTGAGCTTTCAGTGCCAGCTTCTCTCCGGCTACGATGCGTGGCAGATCACTGAAAAATGATTTCTCATGCGCATGTCACAGCCTAGCCCTCTGCTATTTATTTTCTCAGTGAATCACTAAACGAACATTTAGCCACCTGCCATCAGTCCATTACTGGCTTTCATAGATTATCATTGTATTATGAAAGAAAACAATAGCAGTGATTACAGGATGAATTAATGGCAGCTCATAGAGCTCTGGCTCCTCTTCTTGCTCATTTAAAGGCTATACAAATGCAGAACGCTGCTGCAAATGGTCGTAAATTTCAAACAAATGTTGAAGCATTCAATCAAAAGACCTCCATAAATGACGTAATGTAGCTGCAGTATATGATCAAATCAGAAATCATAAAACATATCATGTCCAAGAATAACTTAATAATGTTTTGGTGCAGTTGAACCAAAGGATTATGCTTAAGGCAAATGCAGACTAAAAATGATACAGAGCAGTGTAGACAATATCATTTGGACATGCAAATATCACATACTGTAGTGTCATGTATGTCGTCCACACTGCCTTCATATGAATGCCTCATCCATGGCGGTCTAAAAGGGACAGCGGACATGCTTCATTTGAACTAAACGTGTTGTAACTTAAAAAACTAATCAGTATGTCCCGTTCTATCAACTTCTCAAAGACAGAGATGAGTTAGACTAAGCTGACTCCTTAAAAATAAGAAAATACCTTGAAACCAGTGTTCAAAAGGAATGGATCCACAAGATCTGGCTTTGTTTAAACTCTCATAAGTCTCATCCCTGCATCCCAGTGTGAAGCCGACTCCTCCGGCAAACCAACCCTATGCTGCTTTTAAATCAAAAAGACCAAATAGAGATATACATTTTTCACAACAGCCTCCTACAGGGCGATAAGTGCCGGTTCATGAACTGTATGCTCAGAGGAGAGGAGGGAAGAACTAAAAAAAAAGACTGACGTGAGTCCACACATCAATCCAGTTTTGATATCCTTAGAATTCCTAAGAGATCAATCATTCAGAGAAAGGTTTATGTGTGCTTGGAGCCAAGCCTTTGAAGAAGAAGTAAAACTGTTATTATTATTCAAAGTGAGGGTGATATTTAGTTATATTTGAATTAGAACAAAGTAACCAGTAGGCATGGAAAAATATTTACTAATCATTGAATTCTCCATTTAGTACATTTTGTCAACCCCAGTTCTATACTCGAACACAGAAGATTTTTTATTATAGATTACCATGATAAAATGGTAATCTGAAATAATCTGTAAAAAGGCTGCTTAGTGGCGCAGTGAGTAGCACTGTTGCCTTTCAGCAAGAAAGTTTTGGGTTCGATTCCTGACCTGGGGTCTTTCTGCATGGTGTTTGCATGTTCTCTCTGTGCATGCTTGGGTTCCCACAGTCCAAAAACATGACTGTTAGTTTAATTGGCTTCTCTACATTCTCCTTAGGTGTGAGTGTGTGTGAATAGTTGTAAGTCTCTGTGTTGCCCTGCAACAGACTGGCGACCTGTCCAGGCTGTACCCCGTTTCTAGACAGCTGGAGATAGGCACCAGCATCCCTCGCGACCCCAGTTATGATAAGCGTGATGATAAATGTATTTGATAATGCAATTTGACTAGCATTAAAAACATTTTAGAGTAGCATTCTGCATTTTTTAATTATCCAAATGATGCAGAATGGCTAAAAATTTAGAGACTCAGAGGCAGAGAGCAGCAAGAGTAAAGCAGGGATCCTACAGCTCAATTAATTACTTCACAAAGATCACTTTTTGAAGAGGTTTTTCACTTTACTTCAGGAAACGTATTACTCTACTTGCAGCTGTTTAGCAGTTAATGCCGAGTGAGTTGATTTGGAGCAAGCTGTATGCAGACTTTAGTGGGTCTGGTCTCTGTGTTGAACTCGTTACCATCTTGTCAGATTTCTCAGACAACTGTTACTGCAGCAAGAGGTCTGCCTATACTCAGCAGAACAGTCAAAATAGCAACACGAGACTGAAGCAGTTAAACAGGTTAGACTAGAATCAACCTTTATTTTAAAGCAAGTTAAACAATTTTGAAGTTTTCTTTACACCTGCAACAAAAAGTTTGAATGTTTATATGCTTAAGGCAGAAAAAATAGTTTGACTATTTTATATTAGTGGGGAGCAGAACCTTCAGGGTAAAGTGAGCTTATGTTTTGGGAGCTTCTATCTATGCCCCTAACTACTAATTTTTTATAATTTTAATGACTCAGAACTAGTCTTTTATTGTCTTTCATTTAAAAATCTAAACACTGAACCTGATGCACTAATCAGAGATTCTTCACTAGACAATTTAAGTTGTATAGACCCTTTATTCTATTTGTCAAATAATAAAAAAAAAAAGTATTTTCATTGATTTGTTTTGTGCTACCAGGGCATTCTATTTCATTCAGTTGTATAGTCCAAGTTCAGATTTATAAAAACTACAGAAATTCAAGCATGAGTAAAGAATACAGTATGACTTTTTCCAAAGAGAAAGGAGCAGATGCTGGTAGTATAAACTAACAGGCTCTCTTGAAGGTTTGAAGTCGTAAACAGAGAACTGGGCATTATGACCAGCAGCCACTACTAAATTGGTGTGTGAAAAATAAATATTAAATCTCACTATTTGTGCTACTTGTTACAAAATACTATTAACTTTGGTGTGAATTCTTAAATTCTTCAAATCAGTCGCCTTTTCAAAAAGTTTAACTTGTGAAATCAAACAGAGTTAGTTAATTTCTGATAAAACCATTGCTAAAGTATTATCTTGTCATGACCCCAATATCAGCTTTTCTTTGGATGTATCACTACTGTTTATACTAGTACCAGTGGTAGTGCCTCTACTACAAAGAAGAATACGAATGGCAATGATTATAAAGAGTTTATACACAATATGTTGATAGAAGCTTTTTTTTTACTGGTCGTTCACTCTTATATTGCTTGTGTAAGCTTAACCTGAGCAGTAATGCCATAGGAATTCAGATAAAAGAGTTTGACAAGACAGTGTTGATGTTGTGTGATTTCAATCCATTCAGAAATGTTAATTTTCCTTAATAAAAACAAGACCATGATGGTGATTTTGATTTTGTGATTCAAATGTTTCATTAAAATTTAAACCATATATAAAATGAATTTAAAAATGATTTTGTTTTTGCTAGCACAATATGCCCCCCAAAAAATGCATAAAAAATTATATTCTTATTGCCCTGAAAACATATCTTTGATTAAGTGATTTGTTTGCCTTGTACAGAATAATAAGTCACAAAATTAAGTGTGACAGATAAGTATATCTAATTCGTCTATGACTACAACTGAATGACCTCCTGGGGGATGAAGAGTTCCTAAAAACACACATCAGCCAAAACCGATGAATGTTTTCTCAAGGCACTACGCTTGACCCTGGACCCTGAGGCTTCTACAATGCACTTAACACCTGAAGTCACATGAGCATTTTTAAAGCCTGTCACCAGCAGCACAAAACAACACTTTTAGCACAAATCTGACAGTGAGAAAAGCACTAAAATGCATCTCCATGATAAATCTAAGCAAATTAAATCTCCACACAGCCTCAGTTCACCCCCCTCTCTCTCTTTCACACACATTGCAGATGGAAAAGAGGGACCACTCTATATCTCGCCAGGTGCTCTAGGAAAAAAAAAAGAGGTCGCTCACAGTGCCATTTCCTCTCACACACAGGCAGCCCTGGCCCAAACACACTGGTACTTTGAGCTCATTACTGGCTATTCACATAATCCTTTCTCTATGTTCTCTCTGCAAGGATACTAATTTCCCAACGAGCCCATCCTCACAGTCCATTTGTTTAAAGATAGTGGTTGAAAGAGGGGAAGCAGACACGTGGTGGAGATTGAGACTAAAAGCTGGTCTTAACAGGGAGGGTTGGGAGGTGTTGGGGAGGGGGATGCCAGCACACTTTCCCCCTCCCTGAAATGAAAGACAATCGTGTAACTACCCTCCATTTTTCTCCATTTGCTGTGCACCAAATGTATTCGGAGGCATTATACTTTGCTAAAGGAGACTGGCTCTTTTTTTCAATTCAATTTCAGGAACCAATTTACCGCTATTATTGCCTTTAAGAGCGAAGCAAAAGGAGCAAGTCTTCAGCTTGTTTGTCATGTTCCCCTTTTCCCCTCATCTCCTCCCATTAGGTTATTGTGCTACTTAGCAGATGTCCATCAGTAGCAGGAAATTATCCCCGAAACCAAACGCCTGTGACCCATCACCCAGCTGCCCTGAAAACAGCCCATCTTGCTGAGGTCAATCTCTGAGACGGTGCTGGCCTTTCTGTGTATGTGTGTGTGTGTGTGCATGCACACTCGTCGCTCACAAACACCACCTGCATTTCACTCGCACATCAAATCCAGCAGGTCTCCTATTACACCAGTGCAGAGATATCTCAAAAGCTAGGATGTCTATCAGCTCCATCCCCGTTCTGCTAACGC
Source organism: Cyprinodon variegatus (assembly GCF_000732505.1). Lineage (NCBI taxonomy): Eukaryota > Metazoa > Chordata > Actinopteri > Cyprinodontiformes > Cyprinodontidae > Cyprinodon > Cyprinodon variegatus. Next base: position 244,706 of record NW_015151134.1, read on the forward strand.
CGCTGCAGGGTTCGTAATGGAGGCGGGAGGATCAGTCCTGCGAGATGAGGGAATAAGCTGGAATCAAGAGGCGGTGGGTTTGGCGGAGGGTTTTTTTCTTAGTTAAAAGGTTCTTAAACTGCAGAGAAGATCAGAGGAGATGGCTCTCTGTGCTCAAAGCTGTCTACTCAGATAAGCATCCTGCCAAGTGTGGAAAGGAACAGGGTGGTCATGGGTGAACAAATGCTGTCGGTGCATGTCTGTGTGTGTGCTGAGGTACACGTGTTTCAGGTGAAAGACAGAGTATGGCAGATGATACTCAGTGGTAGCTAACCTTGGTAACTCTTGGTTTCACATGAACAGTTACTAAAGAAAGATTTGTCTTTCATGCATCATAAAGAAATCTCCCCCTATTCGTTTGTCTGCAACTACTGTAACATCATTGCCTAAGGCTAAAATTCAAACACTGCACTAGCTGATGGGGGACTCTTATGTCTAATTTATTTGTTGTTGATTTTTTTTCCTTACCTATATTGTTGTCTTCACTTTTTTTAAATGTATAACAGCTTTTAAAGCTCAGCCAATGGCTCTTTTTTCTCATTGCCAGAAGGAGAGTGGTTACGCTCTGTGCTATTGCCATATATTCCAATTATTGCTCTCAGGGACAACCTTGCAGGCAACTTTAACAAGGAGAGGGGGCATTTGATTATCCCACAGATTGCAGTAGACATAAGCATGCTGTTTTTTGTTTTTTTTTTTGTACAACAATAACTAGCCTATTATTTCCGACAGGACCACAGGAGCCAGACCCTCTGCAGAGTGAGCTACTTTGCAAACTGGTAAAACAGATTCAATACGTTGGTCTTTCTGCTGGTGTGCCACCCAAAACTTTTAGAACATTTTTGTTTCCTACAATTAAGGCATACGTTTCATTCCACAATTAACTGCCCATGAAGATTTCAGAGCCACTGCTGATTTTATAGCTTTCATAGATTAAAAAAGACATCTCAGGAGGGGTCTAAATTCCTTATACTGGTGTTTGTTCACTCCTAGATATTTGATTGTAAAGGTTCTTTTTTTTTATTTTGTGTAAATTAAGATTCAGATTGATCAGTCAGAATATTGTGACCAACTTTTCAGCTACAAAGCTGAATTCAGTTCAGGTTCCTCTTATCTGCAAAATGTCCCAGTCTCTCACCCCCAAGAAAACAATTTGAAATATTTAAGCACATATTATTTGAAAGGCCAGGCAAGTTTGTTTGTATTGCACAATTCAGGTCAAGGATAAGTGCTTTGCATGAATTAAACAATAACATAGAAGTAAAATAAAAGCAAGTAAAGATAAAAACATGATACAAAGCAGGGAGTAAAGGAAATAAAACAGTTGGACCATAACCTTATAATAATACCTCAGTTAACAGTTTCACTTTAACAGTCAAAGGCAGCTCTAAACAAATTGGTTTTTAACTTTGACTTCAAAGAACTCAGGCTTTCAGCACTTTTCCAGTCTTCTGGGAGTTTGTTAAAGATAAGTGAAGCATAGGAACTAAATGTTGCTTCTCCATGTTTGGTTCTAGTTCTAGGTGTGCAGAATAGACTGGAATTAGATCACCTGAGTGATCTGGCACTGATAACAAATCTTTTATGTATTGAGGTGTTGATCCATTCAGTCATTTAAATACTAGCAGAGTGATTTTAAAGTATATTCTCTGAGCTACATGGAGCCACTGTAAGGACTTCAGAACTGGGCTGATGTGCTCTACTTTCTTAGTTCTAGTGAAAATGCAGGCAGCAATGTTTTAGATCAGCTGCAGTCTGATGGACTTTTTAGGCAAACCTATGAAGATACTGTTGCAGTGATCTTTTTTTTTTTCTTTTTTTTTTTTACAAAAGATAAATGCATGAATGAGTTTTCTAGATCCTGTTTGGACAATAGTTCTTTAATCCTGTAAATGTTCTTCAGGTGATAAAATGCTGACTTAGTAACCGTGCCTCTGAAGGTTCAGGTCTGAGTCCATCATGACACCAAGATTTTGGCCATAATCAGTGGTTTCTAGCAGTAGTAGCTGAAGCTGTGAGCTAACTCTGAATCTGTCCTCCTTTGGTCCGAAGATTATTACCTCTGTTTTGTTTTTATTCAGCTGCAGAAAATGATGCTGCATCCACGTATAGATGTATTCTAAGCATCTAGCCAATGCTCTGAAGGGCTCATAGTCACCTGGTGACATTGTGATATAAAGCAGATGTGATGTATATCTTATGCATTTCTAAACACCTCTCTGATACAGAAAATATCTAACACTGAGTCCTCTTAGTTTGGTTGTGGGGATGTCAGCATAACTTGCTGGCACTGATGCAAACAAAAATTATATATGATTTTCAAGAGCCTGAAAACGTATTGGTTCTGGTCCCCACCTGAAAAAGAAACATTCCTCTCTCTGTAGGCTGGTGTCATTTGCTGAGAAAGAAAACTACTCTTCGTAACAGGAACTACAATCTTCTTCTTTTTGTTTTCCAAAATCCAGATTAGAAAAATATATATAAAAATGTAATTTTCATGTCAAAAATAAAAATCACCTTAGGTCAATCTTCCAACTCTAAGTAGTAGGAGCCTGGCAGGAGGCCTGCATAATGTGTTGGGGGCGTGGCTTCATCCCAACTGAATGGTGACCCCGCCGCCTCACAATGGGACGACCCATGCAGTGCTTTTAACAAGCTGCTGTGTCTCCCCTCTTAATAAGCCCAAACAAGTTAATCCAATAGACACACTCAAACCCTTTCTTTTTCTTTAACAAGGCCTGCTTCTACCCTGTTAATCCCCAGCTCCCCCTTCTCCGTCACCATACCGTCACACGAATGGAGGCAGAGTGAAAGCCTCCATTAGACCCCTCTACTTAGCATTGCAAAATAATTTGCACTCATACTGTATATTCAAAGCACCCACACACTAATGCTCACATGTGCCTGATATAAAAGTGCTCTGTTCGGACAGGGGGAACACAATGAGAGGGTTATACTCGCCGACCCCGGTCCACATACAGCAAACAACGAAACGGCACACATACAAAAATTCAGAGGGGGACATTTGCCAACAGGCACAAACTCTGGGACATAAAAAAGGCATTGTTAACAAACCGTCCCAGCTCCACAAACAAGAGCCACTGATTCCCTAACAATACAAGCCCCTGGATGCACTCACCCACCAGCTCTGCACAACCTCACACCAGCACAGTAAATAACCTGCACAACAAAAGGCCATTGTGTGTAAAAAGCCCACAGTTTGAGCATTAATGCCATGATATACAGTGCTGAAAATACATATTGGCAGGTGAATATTATAAATATATATGTGATGTACTGCTGCATGTCAACGTTATGGCGGCTTATACAGCCCTGCGTGCCGAGAAGTCATTTTTATAACATGTTTCTCTGCAGATGAAGGGCAGCTTGGCAAAAACACTCATCTGCTAGCTTTCCATATTTAAGTCAGCTTCAATAGCTTCACCCATGGGATGAAGGGTGAGGAATGTCTGGCAGTCCAATCATGGTGAGTCGTCTGTCGTCTCTAATCAAAACACGCCTGTCTAGACTAATGTCAGCCCTGTAATAAAAATGAGTACTAATTGACTTCACAGCCAACTGCTGCATCTAAGAACAGAGCAATCAAGCATTAAGTTTTAAACTTTTACAATAGTAAAAGAATGAAATTTAATAAGTAATATATCCATAAAAATAGCAACAACAGTTGTGAAGGAAATCAGCATTTAAAATATATTTTTTAATAATATGAAATATTTAGAGTGGAGAAATTTCCATTGTCCAATGTTTTCTGATCATTTTGATTATTTCCTACACTGTTTTTATTTATATTTCACCACAAATTTATTCAGTTGAGGTGACTTACTGGTTCTTGACTCAGCAGAGATGTTCTATTTTAGCATTAGGGCCAATTTAAAGCTGTTCACTTTTATACAAAGTAAATCTATATGCTGTATTATTATGGTTTCAATGAGGATCCTTAAAAATCCCAGTGTATGATCCACAGCCCCACATTTACACCAAAAGACTTATTGCTCACACACTCACTTAAGAGCCACTTAGAGACACTGATTAAGCTAAAAGTCATGTTTTTGGACTGTGGGAGGAAGCCAGAGTACCCGTGGAGATGCCCACACATGCATGAGAAAACAGAAACTCAGCTCCATGCAGAAGGACCCCAGGGCAGGCCTCAAACCCAGGAACTTCTTACTGCAAGGGAACAGAGCTGCAAACTTCACCACCGCACCACACACAGAGCTTAATAATTAAGAAAATAGAATAATTCTCCAAAGGATTTAGTGTTTTTCCTAAAATTGGTATTTAAACTCCAATAAAAGGGCCATACATAGATATAGGTACTACTAAAACTTGAATATGTACAGTATTTAACTGAAATGTGAATTTCAGCTCAATAAATAGCGGAAGAAGAGGCATTAGAAAAATTAGTCTTTGAATAATAACTTTGTTTAAGTGGAAGGTGGGAACTGGAATTTCCTTAAAATTAAATAGAGCTTTGCCCAATCTGTTAACCTTAGTGGGTCACAACAGTTAAAGTTGTACCTCTTTCACTTATTATTTCACTTATTAGATGAAAAAAATGACATAACTTTTTAAAAAAGACCAGAAGAACAGAAGAAACATTCCTCTTTAATGAAGTTTCCCTGTTCAATCAATATATCTGTTGGTAGATGAGGCAGAATGAAACAAGTATAATCCTGACAGAGAAGCATTTGCAAACTGTTCCCTAATTTCCAATAGAATGATGATAAACCTACAACATGACTGAGCTTCACTGTTTTGGATGAAGAAAACTCAAGTTTGTCAGAGAAAACAGAAGACACACAACCTGATGGGCTACTGGGATCTTAAGTTGAGTAAATGTGGCCAGCTTAACTAATGTGGAGTTGTAAGTTATGAGTGACTTACGTCTAAGCACCTTCAAAATATGGTACATTTTAGAATAAAGCCTAATCTCTTTATTACATTTTTTCAGTGTGGACTGCTCACCAGAAAGGACTCCATGTATAAATCACCAGCTGGCTCGCTGTAACTTCACCCAAATGTAGGAAACAAGGTGTTCTTTGTGTTTTCCCAGTAAGAATGATATTTTCCACTGTAAACCTTCTTAGACATAATGGTGAAGCATTGTTGATACGGCAGAATTTCTTATCCCAACGTCACACAATTCTTTATTGTCCCAGACACATCCTTTCAGGGCTTAACACATTAAACACAGCTTCTCAACCCATTCTATAGAGTCTCATCTAAATATTCAAAAACCGCTCGTCATTTTGCTCCTTGCATGTGTGCGTGTATTGTTCATTTTTTGTTGTTCTGTCATTTATCGTTCCTTTAGCTCCTGTACTTCAAAGAAAGGTTTATGTCAGTTGATGATACAAAACAATAAGCAGGCGAGAGAACAGGGAAGAAGAAAGAGGAAAAAACCTTTGTGCAAAACGCTCCTGCCCAAAAATGTGTTTATTGATGGGTGTCCAATAAATCAATGTGAAATAATTGAAGTCCAAACACAACCCTCTGTGGGACCTGGGTGACCCAGATTCCCTTGGTCCAAACACAGCTCTGCTGTCTTTCACTCAAGATGTCACAGATCCAATTTTCAGTCATGCATAAGATTAGTGTGTTGCCAAGCCCACAAGGCAATCAAATAGTGCACCGTCTAGATGTTGACACTGATCTCATTCGATATATCTCAAGTGTGACAAAGCCATTTTTTCTCTGCTTGATATTAAGGACTGAAAAAGGGCGCATGACACAAGAGCTGAGAGCTAGGAAATATTACCCAACATTTTCCTTCACATGCAGTGCTCTCTATACCAGTCTGACTTTTAACATTTTTTAATGTTTGTTATTGGGGTTTTAGGTGAATGACAATTATTTATAGGTTTGAAATGTAAAAATAAATCTGAAAAGTATGGTGTGATCTTGTATTTAGCCATTTCTGCACCAGCTGTACACATTGAAAGACTGGAAAGTTTCCCCACTTTTGTTCTTAGCAGTAGATCTAAAGCTCAGACTGGATGGAGAACACCTCTGAACAGCAATTTCTTGCCACTCAATCTCAGTTAGATTTAGGACTTGGTCATTTAAAAATCACTTTTAGGTCGATTATCCTACTGGGAGGAGAACAATGCCACAGTCTGGTGTGTTTTGAAGCATCTAACAGGTTTCTTCCTAGATCTGTTAGTTCTGTTTTCAGCTCTGTGCATCAACATTTAACAGCTTCCCTTTCCTTAATGATGAAGAACACCTCCACTGCATAACGATCTCTCCACTTTTATCCTATGGATACCGTGGTAAAGCCGGGTCACACTAGGTGCATCTAATCTAAGCTCCAATGCATTTTTTTACCATGTCACACAGAGCATGAAGGCTCTGCATAGTGGCTATACGGGCCACCGATCGCGCAAGATTGGTATCTGCCAGTATGAACAAACCAGGTAGTGAATGAAAAAGTTTCAGTAGCTGCTGGATAAGCCAAAAGAAGATCGCCTACTAGCTATTTTCTCCATAGTCTATACACCTCGAGTATACAGCTTCTTTAAAAAAATATTTAGATTAAAAAAAGCAATTGCCTATGTCCCAATCTGCCCCACTTGCTACTAATGCACTTATAGGATGAACCTATCTGGGGAGGGACCCTGGCAGAAATGACGATACTGATTGCTGCAATTTTATTTTATTTCTCCCCCAATGCGGATGTGTTTTCCTATGAAACCCAGTCTCTCTAATATTGTCAGACCCATTCATTTGTCCCTAAATACCTAAATACGATCATTAGATGAAAGTAGTCTTCATTGAAGTTGAGATGACAAATTTAATTGCAGGTCCAGCTGTTCTTTTCCTAACTTTTCTGAACTCTCCCTGACCTGTTCCATCTTGACAACATCGTCTGTTGGGTGGGTGCATAAATAACGCATTGGCATACTTAACATAAGCTTGTGACATTGTGAATATAATAGCAAACAGTTGTTACATGCCTTACAGTCCTTTACAACAATAAGTGTTCTTGATATATTTGTGCAGCTGTAGACCATAGCAGTTTCTTTTTGCATCTCCTACAGTCCTTTTTTTGCAGACAATTAACAGGATTCTCAAGGCCTTTCGTTAGAAGAGGCATGCTTCCTGACACTGTGTCAACAAAGTAAATTTCTGGTATCAGTGAACAATGGGTTTTTTTGACAAAAGATTACCCTACCTGAGCTGTGGTTGTCTGTAACACCTTCAGATTAACCAAGTTACTGATTAATCGCTTCTAATCTGTCAGTTCAGATAAAAAAACTTATTTCGTGGAGGATTTTAAAATTTCCTACAGTCTTATGGAATAATAAAATATTCCATAGGCGTTTTATGTTTAACTCTTGACTTGACTCTTGATTTGTCCAATATTCATTCATGAGCAAAAAAAAAACTATGTATTCTCATCCTTATCTTTATCATCACAAACTAAATTATTATTGCTATTGAATATAGAATATTTCATTTTGTGGTTGTAATGAAGTAGCAAAAGCTTTTTTGAAATGTTCTGTTACTGGACTTTTATTTGCTTAGACTCAGTGGTCTTTCTCTTTGCTCCAGATGTTGCCATCCTTCTGCCTCTGGAAAACTGGCCCTGACCATGCAAGCATAGGCAATCCAGTTGGACAGTGTGGGAGGTGAGTCTGCAGTTGGTAATCACCTGCTGGCTAAAGGGACAGATGGTGCAAACATAAGCAAATGTTTGTGCAGCAGTGATCCAAGAAGTGTCTCTGACGGGATGACAGACAAATACGGGAATCTGAGAAGCCCACAGCAGGCTAAGGAATTACCACATGCAGATTTATTGCAGAGAAACTGTCAACCTGGCAGTGAGTGAGCTACCTGTAGTGCAAAATAAGAGATAAAGCCCTGATGTCGGCTGTTTTAACAGGTAAAGTGTAGGTGTCAGGGCTCAAGGGATGCTTAAAAGAAACTGAGATGATTTTAAAAGGAAAATATTAACTGACATATAAAGGCAATTAAACCAGACCTGCAGCACGGTCAGTACATTTTATAGATTAATTATAACTTCCCCCAGAATGATTTTTGAATCATATCATTAATGCATTGTTTTATTTATTACCTAATTAATTGAAATTTATTGATCTCACATTGGAGAAATTTATCTCTGCATTTAACCCATCCCCTTGGGGAGCAGTGGGCTGCCATTGTGCAGCCCCCCTGGGAGCAATCAGGGGTTAAGGGTCTTGCTCAGGAACCCAGAATTGAGGCAGTGGGGATCAAACCCGGTACTTGCAATCTTCTCAGAACAAAAGCTCACTGGTCTAACCCACCAGGCCAACACTCCCAATAACCCAAATAACTGCTTTATCTCCCACCTATAAAAGCTGTCCAACCAGTTAAATGTGTCTGTGTTTAGATTTACTCACACTATAGTATATATGAATATATATAATATATATCATGTGTATATATATATATATATATATATATATATATATATATATATATATATATATATATATACATATATATATAGTATATAGTGTATATAAATATATATATGTATATGTTACCACAGTTTGCATGCATATGAAATGATCAGAACAATCTGGTGTAAAGCCTGTTTCCTCTCAGCTACAAATGAGAGAACTTGAATAGTCTTTTAATTTATTGATGTTTGCGAGCAGAGATGTTTTGATGGTAGTCAAAGCTTTAAACATCAAGTAAAAAGCCTTCCGAGATGTCTCTCTTCAAAAAGACTCCCTGGCAGATGTGTTCCTTTAGTTTTCAGTGTCACACCTTGGGTGCTGTGGTTTGTCCTTCACAAGAGACAGGTAGCACTGCCAAGACCCAGTAATTAGTGCAGATGGGGGCTGCAATACTCTCTTCCCCTCCCTGCAGAAATGCCAAGGGAACCGATCTATAAATTCCTGCATATTAATGCAATTTAAAACTACTCCAGACACCTTGCTGGAGGCAATTGATAAAAAAGGTGAAAGGCGGGTTAGTTTAGCCTCTGATATGTTGGTGACATAAGTCTTGTCTCAGCAAATTTCCGACCCCTATTCCACACACCAAAATAACTTCATAATCTGTCTCTTTGCTAGAAAATACTCCGTTAATCCTGAGCTCAGGCCCTTACAACTGGCTGACTATCAATTATTAAATGGTAATCTAAAAACCCATTTTAGTTGGGTCATCTTTCTGTGCCTTTGTCCTGGCCTTTCTTCCTTCCATATCTATTTTTTCCTCCTTCTGTAAGATCTAGTCAGAGATTTCATTAGCATGAGAAAGCAGGCTGGTAATTGTCTTCACCCTACTGAGTGATCCCTGGATGGAGGATTAGGCAGTGAAAGCCCTATTTCAACTCTGAGCACACATGCTGCCCACAGCCACCCTACCCAGATTAGATTTGACTGCAGGGGGATAAGACGACTGGTAACCTTAAGCAAGTTTAAAGGAATAGTCCAGCATTTTTGAAGAGAGTTAACATCTTATCCCTTGTAGATAACTCTTCAACATCATGGAAATTACAATTCCATTAACTTTTACAATGATAATATTAATAATAATAAATAGATACTTAAAATATAAATGTATATTTCTCTATAGGACATTGACATTAAATGTAAAAAGAAAATGTAAATCCCTTTATTGTCCCACAATGGGGAAATTCGTTCTGTGCCATTAAGAGACGCCCGGGGAGCAGTGTGGGGTTAAGGGTCTTACTCAGGGTCGCAGGGTGCAGGCTGTGGGTATCGAACAGGGTACTTGCAACCTTCTCAGAGAACAAGCGCACTGCTGTATGCAATAGACCACCACTCCCCTCGTTGACAGTTGGCTCTGTCGAGCTCTTTAAGATCCTGAAAACTGGTAAAATCATTCAATCTTTGTTGCAGCATCAATGTAGTTGCATGGTAATTCAGATTGTAAAGGAGTTATAAAGCAGCCTAATGCCCCATTGAATACAGTGTTAAATGCTCTAAAGCATTTCAAAATATGAAATTACAGAGGGGGTATGAACACCGCATATGTATTTCCTACTAAAATAGCCTAATCTTAGTGACCATATTTTCTGACCTGCCAATCACAGCTCAGAAACAATCAAGAAAAAATTGCACATTTTTGCACACAATTGCACAACTGGATAATTAAGTGATGCACTGTAATCTATTACTTAAATGAAGTCCTTTGCATTGTTGATATTGGTTGATAACTGTGATTGTCATGAAGATACATTTTCCACATATTGTGCAGTCCTATTATATGTAAATATTAGGGTTGTCAAAAGTATCGATACTCAAAAAAGTATCGATACTGAAACGTTGTATCCGGATACTATACTCGTTTTTAAAAGTATCGATACAGTGCCACCACCAGTGGCATCTAAGCCGTCATTCATCTAAAGTGCAGAATAGAGGACAATGCATTTTCTGAACACTGTGTGATTGAATAATTCTGTGCACTTTTCAATTTCAGACTTTTTTCTGTAACAGGTGCTGCTGCTGACAATTATTTTTGTTTCTTAACCGGTTTGGCTAGTGTCATTGTTATGTGTGCAAAGCATAGCCAAGTAAGGAACACTTAATTTTAATTTTCTAAGTTTTTGATCAAGCTTGCTTAATATTGTCACAGCATACAACCTTTGTTGTATTTTATTTATTAATAAAAATATTTCTGTAGAATTTTGGAGTCTTTGTTTTTATCCTTGTGGTATCGAAAATAGTATTGAGTATCGAATATTTTCCTTAGTATCGGTATTGAGTTGAAAAGTTTAGTATCATGACAACCCTAATATATATATATATATATATATATATATATATATATATATATATATATATAATAGAATCAACAGGTCAGATGTCACAGAAAAATCAGAATTGGTCTGCACAAGGAAAGCCTAAGTGGTGCATTTTTAATTTTATTTGCCAGGTATTGGTACAAATATCAGAAAATTTGACTTTGGATGATACAAAGCCCCAGATGGCATTACCTATATAATAATACCACAACATAGTAATAAAATAATAGGACTCAGACTGCAGAATAGAGTACATATAAACATGATTTAATTAACAAATTTGGAAGATTATAAGAAAATACTGGTTTTGACCAGGCTGAGATGAGTTTTCTGGGTCTGAAACTGTTTAGGTTCTTAACAGAGCTTGGGAAAGGAAAAAGATCACAAACTATTGTTTTAGTAAATAACAGGTGCTTTTTAAGTCAGTTCCAACTTTGACCTCTTTATTTACAGTTTTCAACCTTTCTTTCAGTAAATCTGATTTGAATATACTAATATGTTTTTCTGTTGAAAATACGGATTGAATGAAAGCGGCTTATAGTTTCTCTCCCTCTCTCTCTCTCTGTGATATATACACAGAGTATTTAGAGCTGAATCTCCCTAAATCATCCCCCTGGGCCACCCTGTCCATCACTAATCTGCCTGCCACCACCCACTCATAAGGAGGTGTCACATTTCTGGCACTTCTCCACAGGATAAGCACTTCAAACACCAGAGCTTCTTCACTTGACCTTTCCATGGAGATGATCGATTAAGCTTCTTGGATTTATTCCATAAACAGGCAGCCATTACATCAAAAAGGCGAGGAATTTACCTCTGAGGCAGAACTTGAGATCCATATAAGCTTCATGAGGATTCCAATTTTTATTGGCTTTTTAAATCCACTTCCCGCACAACATTAATAACCGCAGAGCTTTTTTCCAGAGTCTGTTAGGCTATCTGGATCAAGGCAGCTCTCTACCTTTAATAACTGAAGCAAATCACACAACAAAGAACTAATTCAGCAATCTGTGCTCCTTGAGAGCAGTGATGCAGGAAAAATAGTGAGCCCCAGAGAAGAAAAGCCAATGCAAATAAGGTGGTTTTAATAGAAAAAAAAATAGCATGTATAAGATAGAAATTTAGACCTGTTCAGGAAGTTTGGTGGGGTAAACTAGGAAGCAGTGAGGCCAGTAAGAAAAAAGCCTGCCTCTCGCTTGCAGCATAAGCCATTAAGTTACTACACGGCAGGCTTCCTGTTTTCACGCTTGAACACCTTCTACATGCTTTCAGTAAGGACAAGAAACAATCCCCAGTGAAACAACAGACAGGAGAAACCAGAGACGACAGAGAGCATTCAGCAGCACACTGCTTTAAACCACAACAAATCGCATGTCACTTCAAATCTTTTATATGAAAGTCATAAACGGACTCTGAATCAGGGTTGGTTTCACCCATGAAGGAGAGATCTCACTGTGTTCATGATCCCAGTGACCAGCGAGCCTTTGCCTCAGCTCAGAGGGACTCCTGCTCCATGGTAATCGTATCCTATTTGAATAATGAGGCAATACCACCACTCCTGCTGTCCATTCCCTCTGCATCCTTGACTGGAGTCTTTGATAGACACTAATTCTAGCTCCATCTATAAAGCTCCGCTCATACATTTTTAATAGATTCTATTACTTTAGGATTAAATTATAAAAGACTGTCCTCCTTAAATTTTTAATAGTTTGCATAATTGGTATCAGGGCCTGAATGCGCACCATAAAAACCCAGTTTGTACAGGACTGAGCTACAGAAGGGGTCACACAAAACCGCTCACGGCAATATGACACTGTCACATCTGAGCACTAACTGCTCACCCTGGTGCACCCACACAAGAGCAGGGCTTTATGGCCGCTGCTGTGGTGGGCTATGAATGAAAGGGGACAAAAAGGTCAGGAATAGTTTCTTCTTGGCAGCAGAACTCCCAAAGGAATAAGAGACAGGTGGAGTCACCTAATAGGGGGAAAAGTGGTAGGAAATGAAGCAGGTGTCCACGGACAACCTGCTGATTGACCAAAACACTCACCAGGGCAAACAGCAAAAACTACTTAGCTGCTCAGAAGCTACTGTTGTCCCAACAGTCTGAGATGGTAGGATATTTTAGTCTGACAAAAAAAAAAGCTTTTTTTTTTTGTCCAGGAGGATCAGCTTCAAGTTAAAGGGACAGTTCATATTTTTTTTTCTGTGATTTTTTTTGTGTTAAAATTTATAAGCAGTTATTATCTGTAAGCAAATCTCTAGGCAGCTTCATTTATTGAAGCTGTAGAGTAATTTATCCAATAAGACCAATCTTGTAAGTGTAAGAAGGGGACAAGTTCAGATTCCTACAGTATTAACATGACTCCGATCATAAAAGGACCATAGAGATTTATGTGTACGCTATTTAATAAACCTTTAAAACATTGTCGCTTTGGCTCTAGGCATTATTTAGATGGGAAATAAAGACTGGAGGCGGCAGGCCAGAAATTATCTTCCTGAGTTAGAAGATGTAAAGGATTCCTGGTAAAACTAACCGCCTGTTATAAAAGTAAGGCAGCATAAAAAAGTTTAACACTGAGTTCAGTTAAACAATATTTGCTTTTTACACAACTTAAAAAAGTCAGAAGTTTAAAGCTCTGTAGGGACCTTTATTGAAATCCGTAGTTTTAAAAAACACTTAAAGTGGAAAATTTCTAAACGTCTGGTTAGACTATAAATGTGTGTAATGAATATATTTGGAGATTAAAAAATCTGTTTACTTTGCAAATACCCGCTCTGGCTTTCTGTTTGTGAATCCACAATAAAAATAAAGCTGTTTTTATGAGTTATTCCACATCTGTTTTGCTTTGTCCGCATAGTTTTATTTCCCTTACTAAACATAAGCAGAATAATTTCTACAGAGAAAAGGGCAAAGAAAACAAAGGCTATTGAAGCACACAGTTAAGATGAAGCCTAATTATAGTCAAAATTAACTTCTTTGATAGAGGTAAAAACTGGTATATGCCTTCTACATGCTGCTATCTGCTGATGGAAAATGAAAGTTATTAGTATTTCCTTTTTGATTGTTGGTTGTTTTTTAGAGGCATCAAACACATTCTTTTATTTTTTTTTCAAAAACCAAGGAAAAGAATATCTATCTAAACATACATCTAGAGTTATGTAGCAGCAGCCTCAGACAATTACTCAGTACCAAAATGCAATATTTGTTCTCTATTACTGCATGCATTTCAGACAGGAAGATAATATGGGGTGCACCACCTCCAATCAATACTTCCAATCCTAAATAGATAATAAACTTTTTTAAGAGTATTAGTTTTTCTTGTTTCAACAGAATCTTTTCTTAGTAAAGGCTCTTCGCTGGAAGATCATCAGTGGCACACTTCCTGTTACCTGCATGTCTTGTCTATAAAAATCATAGTTTTTACTTTAAATAAGCACCTAATGCAAAACTGCTCGTTATTTACAAATTCATAAAACTTTTTCATAAAATATAACTTTTTTTTTTAGATTTGAGATTAGGTTGTTTCAGTGATCAGCTAATCTGGATTTATATTTAACATATTGATTTCCTATAACATTTTACTGAATACTTTTACTTTTTTTTTTTTATATAAAAATGCCCTTTAAATGCCACTATCTCACTTCCTGAATCTCGAGCTACACTCCTTCTAATAACTGAGAATACAACAGAATAAATGTGTCTTAGGCATCTCCTTTTAAACTGCAAGCCCCTTAGAAATCTATGCACGTCACCATCCCCCCCAAATTAGCACCACAGGGACACCTTTCTCTACGCCCCCGCCTGCTGGCGGCAGCTCTTCAGCATATCTGTACCGGGAAAAATATTTCACACTGTATGAATTATTAAGTGTGGGGCCAGTGCTAAGCAGTGTGGAGATAGACCAGTTATTCACAGCTCTATTGGGACGGATGCGTCGGGAACCCGGGCCGCTCGCCTATCAGATCGTTTGTCTCGAGCGATAGACAATTTACAATGAGAGAATTTTTCAATTTATTCATTCTGCTGTCACTGCAGTTTTCAACCACTGCTCTTTTCTCTCAAAACCCCCCTCCTCCTTCAACATGTCTCATCTGCAGAGGGGGCTCTTAGCCCGAAAATACTTCTCTCTGCTGCTCACTTCTTTTGTTTTCTAAATTTGAGGAAATGATGACAGGATAGGGAGTCTGCTACTTTAATCTTAATCTTAGCAGAGGTGAAGGTATGTTGAGGACATCCTGTAACGTGTTGAATTAAGCAGAGATGGAAGTTCTGATTGTGGGTAGAGAAATAACAAATGAAACCAATAAAGATCTACTGATCAGAATTTCTAATCTTGTGTTATTTAAGAGCTTACCTCCTGTTGAATAATTTGAATTTGTCTTTAGAACCTCTAATATAAGAAGATAAATAATAACAGATTTCATGGTATTGTCTCTTGCTTTTAAAGGCTCTCTATGATATCTGGCTTTCATCTGACTTCTTGCTAATCACATCAGAGCGACTGAACTTTAAATCTTCTTCTCTCATAACAGTAACAGTAACTGTATTAACATAGCAAAAGGCTATAAAAGACTTAATTAGAGATTTAATCATTTTCTGTGTAAAATGTATCTCAAGAAAAATATTTCTTCGCTATCTACGTGGTTCTATGAAAAAAAAAATCTTTAAAAATTCAGTTCAAAAATTGAACCTCGTATTTTTTGGAATTGCAGCTAGTGTGTGTGCAGCGGGTGTGACATAAATCCAGCATTAGACTTAGACATAAATTAATGCTCCATTAGAGTCTTGCAAGGTTGGACCCATTGGTTTGGATTTTAAATACAATATATGAACAATATTCCTATAAAATTTCGATGGAGTCCCCAAGAAAGTTAATAAAAAAGATAATTCAAAATACTCTGATTTAGTTTTTGTTCCTTTCAACCACAGTTGAAAACGATAAACCACCAAAAGACCAATAAACAAGAAAGCAGCGCTCAAATATTTCATCACACAGAAACTCAAATCCACAAGAGGAAATAAAAACTGTTGTTTACACCAGGAGCTGTCTATACATACTGTCGATATAAAGTAGACATTGTCGTTTCTTTAGGTCTGAATGTTTGGGGAAAGCAGTTTGACCCGTAAAGCAGGCCTCACTGTTTCTGTGAGGTCCTTTGAACCCCTGTCACAGACAGGCTGCCCTGACATGAAAAGCAGAGATGTTAGATAAATGTTCCTCATGGCAAGGCCTCTCATTTTGATGATGCATTCTTGCACTCCCACCCCCTATAACATGCAAGCACACACACAGACACACATATGCTAACACAGATATGCAGTGCCAACAATTCCAGTGAGGGCATCGTTTGTTTGGGGACAAGGTGACCCTGTTGCCCGGGGCCTGTGAACAAGCACAATGGAGGCCCCTCATCCTGCACACACCCAGCCGGCTGTGTTGGGCCGATGATGGGCAGAGGGTGGGGTGCGTGAGGCATCACAACACCCCTCTATTGCAGCTTTAAAACCTCATTCAGGACACAGACGGAGCAAAAATCCCCGCTTCTAACCAAGAGTCACGCAGTCAACAGATGGAGCGGCTATTGAGTGAAGGATTGCACCGGCAGAGGCGGCTCCCCATCCATCCCCGCCTGGAAACAATAGGGCAGCAGGTCAAGAGTGCTGTCTCAAGAAGGAGGGGTCAGGCAGGAGGTGGAGTTGGAGGGGTATTGCTTTGAAAGACAGTCAAGCTATGTGAGCACTTCGAAAAAGCAGAGGAACTAAGAGAAAGGTTTTCTTTTGAAATGCTGGAAGCAGGGGAGCAGGGGAGTTTGTGGCTATGTGTGAGGCAAAAAGACTGGAGTCATGTAGAGAAGAGGATTTGTATCCAACCTGCAAACAAACACAAAGATGTCCCCATCCACACAGTTAGATTAACACGGCAAAAATAACTTCCTATTTATCTGCACAATGCCATAGAATCAGATCCAGATTATTAGCGACATGCTAGATCGGGTTCACAAGAATGAAACAAGTTGAGCTTATGTTTTAATAATTATAAACGGTGTTCTACAGCAGCCTTTCTCCATTTGTGGATCCTCCATCCCAAAACTGTGTAGTTTGGATAAATTTAATTTTAGAGAAAAAAAAAATGAAACGTTGTGGAAATTATTAAACAAAGGGATTGTGGTAATATGTGTCACTCCTTTAGGATCAACAGGGTAATGATCATATTGCCAAGCAATCAGTTGGTGGCCTGCCATGTGAAATTCACAAAGATGAGCCAAACCCACATTTTGTGCTACTCTGTGATTATCAGCGTCATTCCCTTAAAATTAAAGCCGTAAACATGCAGCCATCTCTGTAGGTGTGGCTTCAAGTGAAAGCAAATCACAGCAACAGGCTGGAGACTGAGAGTGATCAGCTGCTCTGTCTGCTTTAACACCAGACTTTGAGGCACTCGCCATATCCAAATAATATAATCAGTCCTCCCATTAATTCTAGCAAATTTGAACTTATTATGCTAGTTTTATACCCTATGTTAAACCTAGAGCTATTTAAATGTAAAGCACGGTATTTTTATTATATAGCCAGAAGCGTTTAGTTAAAGTTTAAAAATCGTGTAAGGTATCTTTTTCTCCATCTAATATTAAAGCTTAGTGTATAAAAATTCAGACAGTGAAGAGATTGTTTATTCCTAAAGCTTGTTACAGGCTGTAATTTCAGTAAATGTTTTGAAAAAATACTTTAAACCGTAGACATTTTCCTTTTCATTACTTCTAAAAACAAAAAAATGAAAAGAAAGTGTTAAATCAGTAGCTAAATATTCAAAATATAACTTGAAATTTTCTTGACCATGACTGCTATTTAGACAGACTAATCAGTCTACAACATGCCAGTGCAGCAGTCCGTAGTCCATCAACAGAACTGTTTTGGTGGCTATGTTGTTCTATGGTGGGATTAACTGGTTGATAAACTGATTGGTCCTAGCTATGAGTATTTTTATGTATATTTGTTTGTTCTGTGTTGCCCTATAATTGGCAGGTGATGTTTACAGGATGTAACCTCTCGCCCACTGAGCCCTGAAAACAGTGAGCCTTATGACACTTCGCAGGTAAGTGGCTATGAATGCCAGATGGATGGATGGATGGATGTATAATTGTCTCAGTGTTTAAAATAACCCTTCTTCAGTGTAATTTTATCAAGTTCCGATTTGCTTTTTGCTCCGTCTAAATCAATTAAATTTGATTATTAAAGATAAGAAATGTTATGACTTTTCAGGACCCTGCAGAGACCGTGAATAATAATAATAATACAAATAATAGAGATAGTCATATTGAGAATGCTGAATCCTCAGTTGGATGGTGCATGGTGAGATGGACTTTAATTTGATGATAAATATACCCTTAACATCAGCAAAAGGAGCTCTCATCACACTTTTAAAAAGCTCAAAATTACCATTTATTATTTCCTAGGGCTGCTCAATAACACCCTTAAAGTCCAAATTGCTATGACATTATATTGTTCTGAATTTGTAAGTGGGTAATTGATTATGTTTGTGTGTTTCTTCTCAAAATGTAACAGCAGCTATGGACCACAGACAGCTTTCAATACTGTAGCTCTGTGCACAGTCAGTCATGTGTGTGGACATGCACCGAGCCATGACCGCACAGATGATCGCAAAGGAGTCGTAGCTTGCTCTGGGGGAAAGTATATCCATTTCCATTGACCAGCAGTGCTGCTATCATGTGGCTCTGACCTGGGAGTCTATTAGTCATCTGGTTTGCCCTGCCTCACCGGGTTTCCATGGCTGGAGTGGAGACAAAAAGCCTGGATAGTGGTATTCAGTGATGCTAGCATTTCTCCTATGCAATAAACATTCTGTTGAGCGAGACGCCAAATACTCCTGCCACATGTTCCTCAGCCCTGCGAGATTTGGTTTATGGGGCTATTTTGCACAGGAAGGCACTCATTACAGAGCAGAGGGTGTCAGAAGCCCTGCAGCAACTCTCCATTTACAACCACTTGACAAGAAAGTCTCACAAAAAGACTTCCTACCACAAATAACACATAATTAAACACAAAAGCCAAGTTGATGAAATCAAATTGAAGTATGGCTTCTCAAGGTGGAATGACTGAAAAAAAATACTCGTCAAGGACAGCATTATTTCTTTCAAAACAAACTGTCAGCCAAGCACAGAGCACAAAAGCTTATTCTACTTTCTATAGGTCACATCAAAATACATCAATGGTTTGCCATTTCAGAATATGCTGCTGTTATGCTATTTGAGGCCAGAATTGAAGAAAATAAAGCCCATTCCAACCACGCTTAGAAGAGATCAATAAGCGCCGGGAAAAAAGGAAAAGGGCCATAAACACAGAAGCTTTTATTCAGAGTGCCACAGTCCTGATAAAAGCACAAAATGCACCCAGAGAGACAAAGCTGAGAGCGACAGGGGACAACAGAGCCAATGCAACTATCAGGTAGGGCCAGAGAGTCCTGGCAATATTAAGACCTCTACACCACAGCTCCTATTCCATTTCTAATGTTGGTTTTAGGGAGCCTTTCCCTTCTATAATGAGACCTGATGCAACCCCGGCTGTCGCTTTCTTTTTTACCCTTTTCAGCGTAGTCTCACAAGGTCCTCTTGGCTCTAAGCAAACAATGCTGCTGGGCGGCGGCCCTTATTTAAAAGATTAATAGGATGCTGTCTTGGCAAAGAAGCAATCAGTGAGGTTTCAGTGACAGCAGAAAACGTGTGAAAACAAGGCAAAGAGGAGAGACCATTGTCCCGGTTACCAACTGCCTGCCGTGGCTCAATTGAGATAGCTGCAGCTTTCCAGCCCTGCTGTCAATCACGGAGGCAGGCATCAATGGGGGAAATTTAAATGATAAAACAATAAGTCATGAACAGGCGATTTTGCTGTCAAAAACTGGACAGGAACCATTTAAAATGACTGTGTGCAGAGATTTCACCACAGCCAGATGGAATTTAGGTTTGCAGGCATTTCTCCACCCTCATGACAGATTATGCAGCTACTCATAAAGGGAGTAACAATATTAAAACAATTATTTATCCGTCTTCTATCAAAAGTTAGCTAAAGATAGATAAATACATGTATTAACATTTAGCCCCAGGAATATGTGATTCAAATTCAAAATTGTGCCAAGTGTCTATCAATGTTTGAGACTCCTTTAAGCAAGAAAGGAAGTAATTCTTGAACTAAACAGTTGAAAAAATAAGTAATCAAGACACCTCCATAATATTTTAAATGTTTGTCTGGCAGATTCTTTGGTAATGAGCTAGAACTTATTCCTGCATGATTAAAAGTAAAAGTGACGCTAACTGCACAACCTACTTTCCTATAAATAGAGAAATCAATTATGTGTAGCTCAAAGCACTGAAATTTCATCCTTCCAAAATCATTAAATCCTTAAGTATGAGAAGAAACCTGATGCCATGAGTTATGTCAAAATAATGGTGAAGGTAACATACCAGAACCATTGTGTCCACACCTTTCAGTCCACAATACAAGCAATAATCAGTTCTGGAGACGATCAAAAGTGGGACTTTTTAACTTTAGAGAAATTGATCCTCAAATTAATGTTTTCATATTATTTCTTGCATTTGAAGTTTTAAATAAACAAATGTCTAAAATCTAGTTTAATGAAATTTTTAGTGTTTTATCTTCAGTTCCATCTTCCTTTCAATCCCTATTAACAAATGGCAGCTCTGACAGAGAGCTTACTAGAACACAAGTTTAAGATACTTAACTGGAAATACCAAACCATTTTGTCAGCTCCAGTAAACAGGATCCATCAAATTTTGCCCGCAGTTCGAATTAATCTGCAGCTGTCTTTGTGCCTGGGAGGCCCTCAGTTATCAAGTGGTTTAATAGTTCTTAAGAGATCCATAAAGAGGCTTAGGAATGATTGTAACATGTTTAGAGGGGGGAATTTTAATCTCACCCATGTTTGCTAAAAGTATTTCCTCAGTTTAGAAAAAATCCATTAAATAGAGCATGACAGTGGGCCCACTCAGGGTCTAAATATCCGGCTAAGGGAAGTTTGTTACTTGTCATTTTCCTCCCTTTTCTCCCTTCAAATCTGTCTAATACCTTTGCTGCAATCAGATAAAGGCAAAAACTGCCAGCAAAAGTATCTTTAAAAATGCACAACAGAAGCTAATGACAGCCGAGAAGAAGATGACAGAGTGAGAAATATACAAGAGCTGCCGAGGAAGTAGGAGAAAAACACTAAACAGCTGCTTCCCCCCTTGTTCCCTTTGTTTTTCCCCAGGAGAGAGTCCCATGTGATCCGCCTGATCCTAGTTTGAGGCTGACAGAGGGGACCGCAGCTCTGCTCATCTCCCCACTCACATGGCTTCGTGCCCCTCTGCCGCCCGCCTCAGCATCACTCCGCTGCCAGGAGGAGAAAGATGGAGGGGAGAGAGGAGCGGGGAGGGGGTGGGCTACATCAAGGAGAGTCTCTCCCAGTGGGTTCTCGTCAGTTCCAGGCCATTGCACCTTGCTCGCTGGGACTTTGTTTACACACATGTGCACACACAGCCATACAGAGGCAGATGACTATTAATGGATACGATAATGGGTTGTGTTCTTTGTCTTTTTCCCCCACACAGTCTGTTTTGTATTAAAGAACTGTTGTGACAACGTGACTGGCAGTTTGAGGCGTCGCAGAGCTTATTAAGGTGGCACAGGAGCAGATAATCAAAAGCCCACGATACGGTTGATGTGGTCAGTGGTAATGTGCAGCCAAAAGGCTTGACATACTTCCTCGGTCTTTGGGGATGAGCAGAGAACGGCAGGCTGCCCTTGTGCGTTCAGTCTCTACAGATGTTGCCTTGGAGAGCCGCTGACTAGTTGGCTGCCGTGACAGCTGGACAGCTGTTCTTAGACGCAGCCATAGAAGCATGCCGCAAAAAAAAAAAAAAAAATTGTGAGTGTGAATGTGTGTGTGCGCATGTTTATTTTATTCGTCTGAAGTTCCCAGGACGTGCAAAGCTGTCAATTTTACCATTGGTGCATGAGTTGGGATGAGGGAAGATGGCACCAAACAGGATTTGAAAAGAGAGCACAGATGGGCAAAAAAATCAGACACGGCTGATGCTCTTTAAAGGGATAGTTTCTTTTAGATGCTTTTCTGTAAAGTTATCTGTAATAATTACCTTACCTGGAGTAGAGTAGTTGCCAAATCCCAATACCTGTAGCAAAGGTTCATGGGTTTTTTTTGTCAAAACTTGCAATAGCTAAGCTCATCACTGGAGTAACAGTCACAACCTGTAACGGTACCAGGTGGCTTGGCCAGCCAGACTTGATTTATGGTACGTACATCAGTCTAGTTTCATAGGTTATAACTGAATAAGTAAAACAGAGTGGGAGATGGCCCCATAATGCAACAGAGCTTTTCTGTAACTATAACAGTCAAGATTACGGTCACAATGTTTTAATAACGCTTTTTACTATGTACCGTAAGAGCTGTATTGATTGCTTAAATCTCAACAACTGGCTGCTCTAAGAGCTTTTCTTTAAAAAAAAAAAAAAAAAAAGTCACATTAGTTGTCTGATTGGTTCAAAACTGTCTGGACTTTGAAATCAGGCTCTACCACACTAACTGGTAGCTTTCTGCCCAGTTGTGTCCTGTGACAACAGCACAGTGCAGGATCCATCAAGCTGGGTGTAGCTCAAAAGCTAAGTGAGTGCAGATAGAGCTCCACCTGGGTTTGGCCCTGCAAACCACAAACCAACTGGTTTCAGAATGCCACTGGTGCCACTTTCGGTTTAAAAGATCTTAACAGGTAGTCTGATGGGGGGGCCCTTTTTCAGCTAGTAATGTGGTTGGAATACATTTTTGAAATCTTGACGACCTAGGACATTCTTCTACTTTTCCAGGACTTGCAGTTTAACTCCCAATCAACTGATCTGATCCAGCTGCCATCGTCTGCTAGCATACTTTGCATAGCATTAGCACAGACAATAGGAATCTTTAAAAACGTTGACCACTTGTTTAAGGTGGCTCTGCCTCCTGAGGGACTACAGGTGGACATTGGCACTAGTTACAATCTTGCATTTTTAATAAATATGCATTTCCCCTTTATAAATAAATAAGCACAAATACTTAACATCAGGTTAACACATAACATCCACCACAGGGTTTTATTCTATAAGTAAAAACCTATTGAGTTTGAGTTATTTTAGACTGCTATATTTAGCTAATATATAGGCCCACATCTGCCTCACAACGTTCTTTTCAGCAATGTGACTGTGACACGGGATCTTTCTTCTACAGGTGAGCATGTGAGGGTTATGTAAAGAAATCAAACACCAGGATCTACTTTTGCTTGAATCTGTGTTATGTTTACATATTGTAAAGATATTATCTACCTCTTTAAAGAAATCAATCTAAAATAGAGATGTACTAATCATTACTGCCGGCATCAAATTCCAATTTAGCTTAAAACGGATAAAAGTCCTGCTGGCTATAGCAATAAAAATCCAACAAAAAGTGAAGGAATTACATGTGCTGAATATATATTTCCTTAACCTTTTATTGATTCCTGATAGATTTAGAAAAGTACATAAAAATGCATATTGTTGGTTGATGTGTTAAGTAACCCAAATAGTTGAAGTTCTTATTTTTATGCATTTAAAGAACAGGAAAAAAAATCTGTGTTTGACTCAATGATGTTGCATAAATGTGTTAATTTTACCTCTGGCTGATTCTTTGATGTATTTTTTTGTAATAAAAATCTATGCAGCACTGCAAAGGAGCAGTCCAGAATAGAGCCGAGTTCACCAGTGTGAGTAATAAGGCAAAGAGAGGCTGAAAACCAGCCGAAATGTTGAAAACACTCCACAGCATTAAACACCTGCTGAATAAACAAATCATGAGTCTAACAGCCTGGAGTGATGCCAGTCACTCGTGCCAAAACTCAAATGTGTCCTAAGCGAGCAGAGCCTATTCATTATGCCACAAAAGGTCAGCAATTTGTTCAACTCAATAAAAATGTTAATAAACCTAAGAGCTTGCAAGAAGCTACCCTCACAGGCCTCTGGTCGACTATCAAAAATACATGAATATGTGGCTGCGAGTATTTGCTCCTGCATCTGAGTGCAATGCTGTCCCTGTAGCATTACACAGGTCAAAGGTTGCAGAGCTGCAGCGATCTAACTGGAAATGGAGCTTGGCCTTGTCATAATCCTGGTCAAACTCCACCAACAGAGCGGATATAAACACACAAGCATCAATCTGCAGCTGGCATAAGTCAGTAGAGTGAGTTGATAAGTACCACATCTCCGGCTCAAACTCCCATCAACCCCTGCTACAAAAAACATGCTGCTGTGTTATAATTATTTATGAAATCTTTTGCTGGAAAAAAAGATGATTGCTATGGATGAGAGCCTGGAAGTTGGTGGGGGTGGGTCATTGCTAAGCAACCAGTCATTATCCTCCAGAGTGGAACGAGGTGACTGGCCATCCGTCTAAACTTTGGCGGCTCGCTTGGCCTCTGCAAGCAGCTTCTGCTGCCTCCTCCCTTCTTACTCAGCCATTCTCTCTCCCTCTTCCTCGCTCCCTTCAGCCGTCTCCCCGTCCGAATACAAACAGAGATAAAGAACGCTGCAATCGCTCTTGACACACAAATAGGTTAACACAATAAAGCCGGCTTTGCTTGGCTCACTCGAGGGAGGAAAGCAATTCCAGCAGCAGGCAGGAGGTAATAAAACAGGGCTATGAGTGTGTGTGCATGTGTGCACGTGTGTGTGTGTCCATACGTGTCCTCATGTCAACATTTCTATGTTTTTTTGTGTGAGTGGAAGCAGGCATACAGAAGCTCCTTGCCCTGGAGGCCTAATATCCCATGGATTTTCAACCCTATCCCGATATAAACAATAACATAGGAGAAAATGACGGAAATTCCAAGGTACTCTTCCATTTAGAAAGAGGAAATGGTGCTTTTATATTAACAATTTATCTGACCTGCTGGAGCCTTATGCATACATATAAATATATCCCTATGGGTCATATGCCTGCTCTCTTGTAAATGGTCTCCAGCATGGTTGAAATTCATTAAAAGAATGAGTTTTATCTGTGCATGCCTTGGCTTACTTTCCCTCATGCAGCTGCCAGGCCTGGCAATAAATGATAAAAATCTCCAGAGTTTTATTAAATCGTCCCACATTCACAACAAAATCGGGCGAGGGGGGAAAAAATTATATATATGGCGAGATGGTTTCTGCAATTACAGCTCTGGACTAGACAACATTGTTTTCTCCAGTCAGTGGAAATTTCATTACCTTACAGCATTGGCCGCAGAATTGGGTAATAGCCTGTTTTTGTCACAGACACAAACCGTCGGCAGGAGGTGTGACACCCCATAAGCGTTATCCATTTGTAACAAAATGCCCGTTGCGGTTTGGATGCTGATCAGCATTATGTGCCCTGTTACTCAGCATTATGGAGGTTGGGAGAAAAAAGGCGACGGTCAGTGCATGGTTCCTAAAAAGCCTGTGGTGTAATGAAAAGCATCGAACCTTGATACATCCATGCGGCAGGCGTCTTTTCCTAAGGCGCTGAATATGGAGCTGGTCAATAATTACAGAAAGGGTTGGTGCCTGTGCCTGCAGGAGGTCTGAAATGCTGAGAAATACAAATTAATGTTTCACATTTCAATTCAGTAGTTTTCTGCACATCTTCCAGCAGGAAACGAAAAAAAAAAAATCTAATTCTGCACAGCTAAAGAAATCTACCTTTTTAACAAAACAAGGGCTAGTGGTTGCTAACGGAGCTCTTATTGTGCAAACATTGATGAAGAGACAAGTGAAACCAGACATGAGCTGAGAGATTGGCTTCTGCAAAAGTTAGACGGTTGTCATGATTGTCTCTGACGAGTTACCAGCTGGTGCACAACTCAAAAGAACAATCATTTTCTCATAAGTGAACAAACATTTTTTGTCTGGATGATGTAACTGCTCAGTGTCAGTCTGTGATTCACCAAATGGTGCCTTCATTTACTACCTGGATGGATGACTCTCAAAGGAAAAAAAATGATAAAAAGTATGAAAATATTAAGTTGCTTAGAAGATGCCCTTTTTTTAACATAATCATCCAATCCCAAAACAGTAACAGCAGTTAAAATCCTGGAGCTAGTTTGAAGCATTCATTTATTAAGGCCACCAAATAAAGTAAAAAGCACATGTCCTAAATGTGGTCAGAAAAGCAGTGGGATTTTTTTATTTGGTCTCATTCTAATGTGTTCATTACTGCTGAACATGCTGCCAAATAGAGATGGTTAAGATCTACATGTTCCACTGGTTTAATGAGATAGAAACAGAAGGGTTAATGAATAGTGTATACATGCAATGTTCACTTTTTTTTTTTTCGATGTCAGGGGGCCATATTGGTTGGTAAGCTCGGGGCTGTTTGGCAAATCCCAAACTTTTTGAGGTCAGGGTATTGACTTCGGGGAGGATCTTGTTGGATTTCTGACAGGAAACTTTGAAAAAAAAATTTCCGGGTAAATGGAACGCACCATATGTCCGATAGTGTTTCAGAAATCGTATTTATGGATAAAGCTTGAACAGGGAAGAGCATAGAGCTATGGAGCACATTGACTGACTTATGATGGATGACAGACAGCTTTGTTATTCCTGTGCTAACCCAATGTCAATTTAAAGGCCATTATTGAGATATTGTTTTCTGTTTAAATCATGCAGATAAAAAAACAACAGTTTTTTTTTTTCTTTATCATGGCACTCAATGTTTTAAATATCTGGACTTGATGTCATGGCCTACAGATAAAGCACCTCTCTTGCCTGAGCATCCAGCAATGGGTTGGTGCTGTGGTAGCTCCAGTTTATCCACAAGAAAAGACAATGGACCAAGCCAAGTACTGATGGCAAAAACATTATGGCTTTTAAACCACCATGAAGCTAATAACTGTGATAAAGAAACAGTAAAGTTAAAGCGTAAATGTCCATCACTTCCCTTTCTTTTACACATGTCTGTCCTTCAACCAGGTAATCAGGCAGCAGAGATGTAAAATGGTGGCCAAAGTCGACAGGGAATAAATTACCAAAGCATGAGGAGAAAACATCTTATCAGGCTGATATATTTCCTGCTTCTGCAGAACGCTACAAAGCCCAAGGGAGCGCAGTCAACCAAAATGCAGAGAGATGGAGATTAGCATGATGTGCAGTTCCTTGTTCCATTAAAGTTTGATCTTCCTCAATAGCCGAGGAGAATCAGATATCTCCCATTCAAGATTAAAGTACGCCAGTAGAGAGGGGGGAAGATTAATCAGAGGCCTGTGTGAGATAAAAACAGCCTCGCTTCTGGCATGGAAAACAGTAGCAATAAAGAGTTCAGCTGATAATGTGAAACATGGCGAGCCACAATAGCAAATCAAACAGCATGTGCGGGCCTCCAAAAAACAAATCAAAGCACAGACTACCACCATAGTGCAGCGGCTGGAGGAGTACAGCAGGGGCTGATCTGATTGCAGCCCAGGCCTTCATTTTATTACTGGTTAAGGTTGAAGAGGGCAAGCTGTGGATTTTTTCCCATGTTGCTCTGTCGCCAGCCTCTCATTCCCTCTCCTCCTCTTCTCCTTGAGATCAATGGTGCTGGGGTGATTTCACAGCAGCCTGCATTGTCACCCAGAACAAATCAATGTGACCATGAGGAAGGCAAGAGCGGCATTGTTTTTAAGGGGAGCAAATTCGCTGTTGGAGAGCTTGTCAGATTTGCTTTATTCTCTCTTCCCCCAACAAAGTCTTTGGAAGAAGCTAGCACAGCCTCACTTTTTCAGGCTGAGTTATGGAACAAACTGTAAACTGCAAGGCGCTCATGCTAGTGCACTCATTAACCACATAAAAAACACCTTCACGGTTACTGTTGTATTTCATATCTGTGAGAGCAACTTCAAGGAAGGAAAATGGACAAGCTGGCTGTAACTTTTTTAAATAAAGGACTATATATTAACCTCGGAGCATGGAGAGATGTTACTTCCACTCATGCGAGGAGGAGGAATGCTGCAGTCCATCAGGTCCTAACTGACTGCAGATAACCTTGAGGATTAGACAATTGTCTTGTAAGTAGAGTTTTGGTCAGGTTATCCCTGAACAGCGCTTGAAACAACAGCAAATCAGAGACCCGATGGGCACAACATTAGAGATAATATGGGTGAAGGAAAGTCATAGGCAAAGTTTACTGACATTTAAAGTAGGGTGCGTTTATAAAATATTATCCCAAGTTTTGAAAATCTGACAGAGCATTGTTCAATCCATCATCTATAAACGGAAACAATATGACCCACTGCAAACCTTACAAGACATGTCTGTGAAACCTCAAGTGACAGGCCGGAAAAGCAGAGCCAATAAAGCAGCCAAGAGGCCGACTGGTACTGGTGCAGAGGATGGAGCTGAATGTAGGGATGAAAATCTAACTGAGAGAAAATCTCTATGCAATATGTCTGCATGTGTGATTGAAAAAAAGACCAAGTCAGCAGGAGTACATGCAATCAAATCATACTGTGTGATTATCTAATATACAAAAAAAAAACTGAAATGAATATTTAAATCTTAATGCCAAGGGACTGATTTCTAAAACAAGAAAGCTATATTGTGTTTGAGTCCCTATGATGTTTTAAAGTTGTGGGATGAAAAGGAAATAGCATTAGATTGAGCATTAGCCTTCAACCTTTTTAAATAATTGTGATATTTACCTACCATAATATTGTGGTAGAATTGTGTTGGTCTTCATTAAACATGGCTGATAAAACACTGAAACCTGCAAAAAAGCCTTAAGCAAAATTTGTTTCAGTGTTTCATGCTGCATGAGAAACCTGAAACATCCCTCTGTAACCTGTAGCTAAATTCAGGACCAGAAGATATATTCGATAAATGAAAGCAGCATATCTGAGTAAAGATCAGTCATTTAGAACTAAAATACTCACACAGAGAAGTTCTGAACTGAAGAGCAAATATGCAAACAGAACCGTGCTCATCTAATCCTGTTTCATGGATCGTATCTAGAGACTGAACATCACTTTTACCTGTGTTCAGTCATGTTTACTCTGCAAAGGTGTCTTTTCTTCTCAGTGGGAACCAACATGTAATGTTTCTGTTTCATGATTTCTCTTTTCATGCTCCGTCGACACATCCCAGATACTAATGTTCAGGGGTATCACATCAAGCAAAATTGAAATGCACAAAAAGGGCATGTCTCTTTTGTTTGGCTGCACATAAAAAAAAAAGACTGCTGTAGACTTTTTATGTGAAACGTTTTGATCAGGTGGCTAATGAGACAGTGTTGACATTGCTTTGTGAGAAACTGTTTGTTTTTTCTTTTGAGTGTCCGTTTATATTTTACAGGAAGGAAACATTCTGCTTTCTATGAAATTAGCTTGCATAAGAACAAACACATATTGTGGTTAGTCAGAGAAGAAATAATATTTCCCAAATAAAATACACATTTCTACCAGTACATCTGACAAGTAAAATAAAATACATTTGTTTTCTCTGCTTGTTTTCTTTCTTGCATGCAACCAAAAAAGAGAACGCACCCATCTGGATTCAAACCCAGGACCTACTTGCTGTGAGGTAACACTGCAAACAACTGCTCAAATGTAAAGTATACCTTAAGTGCACAAATGAAACAGTTTACACAAAAATTGACATGTTGGGCCAGAAAATAGATAGGCCTTAAAAAACACAGATTTTCTCCCTCTCTCTCTCTCTCTCTCTCTCTCTCTCTCTCTCTCTTACATCTGCATCAACTATTTCAAACATCTTAAGTGCCAAAATGAGTTTTACTGCCTCTGGGAAGGTGTTGAGACAATCAAACCATGCAGGGATTAAAAAAGATTAATACACAGCACAGGAAATTAAACTTCAGCAACTTTAACGATATTCATGAGAGCAGCTCACTTATTCCCATCAGGCAGGCACTTTTAATAAGCAAAGAATACGGTAAGGAGCCCAAAAGCTATCAATCAATCAAGGCGATATGCAATTTGAGTTGAGAGAATTGATAAAATGCCAGGGTTCTCTTAGCTTATTGCTTTTTGTTAATGCATTGCATAAAATAAATACGTCTCAACCTTCCAGCTGTTAGTAAGTTCCATGAGAACAACAGATTAGACTTAATTGAAGTAATTTAGGTGTTCACAATTCAGAAGGGGAATGTTACAGTTCTCATATTAATTTAGACAAGTACGCTAAAAATTGCTTTTGTTTTAACCAGAGGTGTCACCGGAAAGTTTTAAGGGGTTGGGCAATAACATCAAAGCATCACAAGGCATAAACTAAATTTTGCTTTAGGTCAAGTTAACAATTTTCAACTTTCTACCCTGTTTTATGTAAAATGGTAGTATTTATTCCATTCCTGGTTCAATTTCTTGCATTATTTATATACTTAAAGATATAGTAGAGGATTTTTGTGAATTTCTGAACAGACTCACCCTCTCCACTTAAAAAAAAAAAATGCACATGCACAACCCTGTATCCGGCAATGCCTATTAAAAGCGTGCAAGAACATGCACAAGCCCATTTCTCCGTGTGCAGGCTCTGTTTAACTGAAACACCACAGGTAAGTGAAAATGGGAACGAGAACATAGGACGGCTTTACGTACACATATCACCAGAATGTTTGACATTTAGGAGCACCATTTATATTGATGATCTACCCAGAAAAAGAAAATCCTCCACTTTACCTTTGAACAACTCTCTGTCATATAAGTGGTCCATCTATAATTAATTCAATTAGATATCACTGTGCAAGGAATTGTGTTAGATGTAATTTGTCTCTATGTTTGATTATTATCATGATTTTGAGCAAATTTTGAGTATGACCCCCTGTTTGACCTGTAAACCCACCATTTACTTAAGCAATGTCTCGTTTTTACTTTAGTTAAATATTTCAAAAACTTATCACTGTAATTAAAACTGATCAGATCTATTTGTGAAAATTAAATATTAGTTACCATTTCCATTATTATCTGGATGTTTGCTGTCTGACCTACCTGCTTAGGACATATGCTAACTCAAAGCAACATTTATTGGAAATCATAAAACCAGATTATTTGATATGGATTGTATGTAGAGTATGGTCAATAAAGTAAAATGACTGGTTGTCAAAGTAGTACAAAACAACCCCCTAATAGGTGCAAACCTATGTCTGGTCCGAGAACCAAACCTACTGTAACAGATTAACCATATCTGGTACGAATCAGAACCCCTACAGTATAAATGACAACAACTTGAAAAAAAAAAAAAAAAGTAAAGAAACGAAAAGAAGAATGTATGTATAACATTTACTGGGGGAATAAATGATGTAAGTAAGGGTGGAGAGTGTCCCCTCCCACCCCACAACAACACACTGACTGTGCCCTTAGTTTCTACTACCAGAAATATGAACCTTTTCATCAGATGAATACAGTCAGCTATAAAGGGAGGGAAGCCTTGGGAAGATGAAGGTCCAAAAAAAGATCTAATAGTATAACAATGCAAAAATAATCTAACAATAAGTAAAAAAGTATTTAACCTTAATTTTAGTAGGTTAGTGGGATGATTTGCCAATGGAATGAGTATTTTTACTCATAAATAAGATAATTAGATAATATGCACTTGTAATAAGACAATGCAGTTGTTTCTTCTTATTTTAAATGTAAATGGTCTTGTTCAATTGACAAAGTGTCTCACTTACCTCCTCAATTCAAGACAAAATGCAGTTATTTTAAGAAAATGACTCTTTTAGATTTCCATTTTTTGCAGTGAAGTCAAAAGAAAGAAAACCAACTCCAAACTCTAGAGAAGAGAGGTAACTCAGTGACTCACATATTGAACCCAGGCTCCCCATTCCATTTCTCCCATGCTTTTGTCCAACCATCATGTTGAGTTAAGGCAAGCATTATGCTGGGAGACTATTTGTTTAGGTGAGGAGCAGCCACAGAGCTAATATGAGTACAATTTGCTCAGCAGGTCATAGGCGCGGAGTGGAGGAAGTAAATGAGGCAGCTCTGTCCCCCCGGGTGCAGCTCCTGTCTCATACATCACTGGATGTTTTATTCAATACAGGCAGGAAGGACTGGATGGCAGGTGCCCTGACTGTGGGGGCGCCGGCCGGCCCTGCTGCTGGGAGGGGGGGGGGGAGCATGACAGGAGCCAGCGAGAGGAAGATCAATTTGGAAGGATGCTTGTACAGTCTAATGATAAAACACACTTGCTGCAGCTTTTTTCTCTCCCTCTTCTTCTTCAACTGCACAGTCAGCATAATGGGAAGCTCGTCTCTTTGCAGCGTGAGCAATGAGGCTAAATATTGCAAAGCAACCTCAGCATCCCGGCAAGGCTCAAAGTTCAAAGTCTGACTTTTATTAACTTGTATTTATATTCCAGGGAAGGTGTGAATTTTTGATGCACCTTTAATAACCAGTCTGTGCAGAGGAGGCAGCTGTGGAAATGGACACTTTCTCTCTTTGCAAGACCTCGGAGCATTGGGGGAAAAGTTTTACACACAGATCTGGGTCCGTTTCACGATCAAACCCAGTCACATGAGATATAATAGAAATGAAAGATGTCTGATTTCACCCAGCTCTACAGCAGTGACGCACGGAGGCGTCCAGACAGATGAAAAATTCGCACCTTTTGCTCCGAGCCGCAATCTGTCTCTGTGCGCCACCGGTGCCTGCGGCGCACTGCCCCTCCACACCGCGCTTAATTGCTACCCATACTTAAAAAAAAGGCCCGCTATTACAACATCAAAGCAGTTCCTAAAGCTATTCGTCGCTCTCTAACAACCTGGCGTTTATTATCTACGCAAGAAAACAAAGGCTTTAAATCCGATGCGTTGCTTTAAGGATAATCCCGGAGCAAGGGGAAATAAAAACACATTTAAAAAGAAAGAAACTGCAAAAAATTATATACCTACCATAAAGTGTTCCTGATTGCAGACTAGAGCTCCATGCAATTTCTAAGCAATCTGCCTCATTCTTCTT
Organism: Cyprinodon variegatus; assembly: GCF_000732505.1. Lineage (NCBI taxonomy): Eukaryota > Metazoa > Chordata > Actinopteri > Cyprinodontiformes > Cyprinodontidae > Cyprinodon > Cyprinodon variegatus. Next base: position 277,521 of record NW_015151134.1, read on the forward strand.
TGGGCCATTCCGCTTCCTCCAGATATCCAAGCTGCTGCAAATATTCAATGCTGATCAAGTTTATCCCAGACTTCCGGTGGTATGCAGTAATGACAGATTCCACTCTTTCTCCTTGAGCACGCAAAGTTAATAAGATTCGCCTCTATTTATCTGCTCAGTGGACGCTCAGAGCGCAGGTCGGTGGAGTCTCAACGGGAGGATTGCGCACCAAGAAGCGCTTCTCGTTTTCAGCTATTAGCCTTTGAAAGAAAGGTGAGGGGAACCGTTAGATCTTTTCTGGGCTTTGATTATAGGTATACTTCCAGAGGATGAAATAAAAAATAAAAAAAACTGGACTCTTTCGTGCAGAATCCTAGAAATCCAACGCTTTTACGCATGGGTCCGTCTCCTTCGTAAGAGCAATTTTATGTAAAGTACAAACGTAAATGTTTAGGGATATTATTTGGGCTTTTTTGTGTCGATATACCCTGAAAGCAATCCAGGCAGGGCCAAATCAGCAGCCTGAAATATCCTAACTGATGAGAAAATCCCTGCGACCAGGCTCTGCTCCGTCCGTCACTTTCTCCGAGGGGGTCGGCTGCCTTCTCTCTCAGATGCTTTTCCTCCGGATTCAGACGCAGGTTTCCAAATGCGATCCTGGAGAAAACCTCAGTGAGAAAAATATATATATATTCAGCCTTTCTTTGGTGTTTTAACCAAATGCAGAAAGTGCTCCGACTGAATAAAGAGCTAGCTGCTGGAGGCAGCTCCGGGGACGCGGTCCTGCCCTTCTGCCGAGCCGCCGAGACTGACAATAACCCGGAACGCTGCAGACTGTCAGGCTGCTCAGACCGCCCACCGACCAATCACAGAGCTCAGGGAATAGACACATTCCCACGGGTTGGCCAATCACCGCTAATTGAGGACTGTTACCATAGAGATGATCCGGCGTCTTAGCGTCTGAAACCACGTTGTTTATATACGCGGAAGATAACAAAAAAGAGAATGATTTGATATAAATTGCAGTGGCAGGTTTGAGATTGAGATCTTGGATGGCAAGACTGGCCCGCTGTGCCGCTGGTCTAATAAAAAATACAATATACACAAAAATAAATAAGACCATGATGAAAGGGGACTGAGATAAGAGGATATTTTTAATCTTAAGTCTAACTTTAGATGAGTTTCTAAGAGTTTTATCTGGGATTAATCCTTTGAACATGTTTTCAGCATTATTATGACCTCGTATCTTAATAAAGACAATGTTGAAAATAAAAGAAGTTGCATGAATCTGTGTGTCTAAGGCTTTGTTGGTGCACTTTAAGCTTTTGTTCTGGTTAAATTCATACGTACAATATTTATATTCAAAGTTCAGTTTTCCATGTAGACTATTCCCCATAAGAATTTCGATTCTTTATCTAAAGCCACCAGTGGTGTCAAAAGAACACACATTTGTTACTTAAGTTGAAGTATAGATACTGCAGTTTAAAAACACTCTGGTAAAAGTTGAAATATCAACTTGTCCTCTTTACTCATGTAAAAGTGAAAAAGCATGTGCTCCAAAAACTACTTAAAGTATAAAAGTATAAAGTAACCTTTAAAAAAACAGCCAGATGCCACTATATGAGTTGGAAGCTCAATTTTACGACTATTTCAAAAATTCTTTGAGATAGGGCCAAGGATGAGGGAGGTCTTATTGGTCTCCGTCTCCATCTCATGATACGCTCTCTCCTGTGTCCGACCTTTCAGACATTTCAGCATCTTTTTCTGAATCCAACATTGTAGCATGGCATAGACAATTCATGTTTGCAGTTTGAAGAACACCTGCTTGCTTCTGATGATTTCCTTTAGCTAACCAATGAGTGTTTGCATTATATGACTCATCAATTAAACTAGTTTTCACTAGATGTGGATGGCACCAATAATCTGCATTGGATGGCGCACATGATGTGAAATAAATATTTATAAACATTAAACCGAAGCCAAGAGTAACGAGTGACGTTTGTTTTAAAAATGTGTCATACTCTGTGGTCTAGGTGCAGGTCTGTGTTTTCTTTCTCTCTCTCCTCTGCAAGGCTGGATGGGCAGGTGCGTTCCATCAGAACTAATTACCAGCTTTCATAAGGAGCTGAAACCAGGAGGAGGGTGTCAGTTTGTTTATGCTTCAGCATGGTACAGACCTATTCCTTGAAAACCCTATTTTCTGTGAGACCTTATCCTAACCTCGTCCTGGTGATTTCCTTCCAGAAAGCCATCTAGTTAAAGACCTGGAAACCCACGCCTGGGATCAGAATCTGAGAGACGCCTGGAAAGTTCTCATAGCGGAGAAGAACCCCGGATCCATCTGTCAGCCCTCCTGTCTGCGCTCGCCTGCCTGTCCACCCTCCAACAAACCAACACAGAGAGAGAATATGGATCTGCACCAACAACCCGTACCAGTGAACAACACTTCTTCCCCAAGACCAAGCCCAAGCTGCCACCTCAGTGAGTTCACCATCCAAACCATATTCTCACAAATCCCAAAGCTCAGTTTTTTCAACATCCTCCCTATCTTTCCCAGCAGAGCTCACCAGACCCCCAATCAGCTGAAATCCAATCTTGTTCATTTTCATTTTTTCAATAAAGTTTTTCTCATACCAACTGTCTCAGTTTTTGCGCCTATTCAGAGTCACACATTCAAAATATGACAGTAAGGAATACTTCATTACTTGACACCTGAAAGCCACAATTCGCAAAGAGGGTACATGAGGTTGAATTATCACATTTGTAAGAAATATAACATTTACATAAAATCCACAGAATTATATATACATAATTGCACACTGAAAATGGTTATCAGTCATTTAAGAAAATATTAGCTAAAAGTGACATGGCATCATCCAGATGGCTCTAAAGAACTGATGAAAAGGCAAAACAGAAACCGGTCAGAAAAACTGCTCACAGCAACACAGAAGAATTTGCAGGACTTTTCAACAAGTTCTGGTTCATTTCTATGTATAAAAACAATCAGTTGTATTTCCATATTTCTAGATCAAGCTGTGTTGTTCAATCTTTTTCAAAGAAGCTGGTATCTCACATGACCAATTTACAGAGATCTTTGGCCTGGATGCAGCCGTTCCTGGTTTGAGTCCCGAACTGTTGACCTTTGCTACATGTCCCAACCTTCCTTTTAGCTCACTTTTAAATAAAGGCCAGGTGTCACATTTTTTTTTAAGTTGTGTTTGCTTTTCCAGAATCTCCCATTAAAATGCTGCTAAAGAATATACTATGATAAAACATTCACATTTATGTTAAGACATTTGCAAAGGATAAGTTTGAGATATGAACTTAAAAAACATCTTGCTGATATTAAAACATGATGGTGGCCGAATTATGGTCACATTTCTTCACATGAAACTTATTTCCTTTTTGTATTAAAGTAACCTAATCACCCAACAGCTATGCCTGCAGTTTTTGTGTGTGCTTTTAAAGGTGAAGATATGCTTGACAGTGATGCAAAATTACCTACGGTAAGTGGAGATTACAGTCAACAGAGTTAATTGAAAACAAAACAGGAAAATAAGCTACAGGTGGTATGGTACACGGAGAACAGGAAATGCAGCACTAGCAAAAGCAAGATTGATGGAAGAATGGATTAATGGACTAAGGACTGGCCACCGGAGAGCTTATACACAGAGAGAAAGATAGAGAAGGTATGGGAGGACAAATGCGAGCAATCAGGTGAAGATTTAGAACAGCTGAGACTGATGAAGGCAGAGGGAGCTGAGGGAAGGAGAAAACTAAGCACACAAACGCTAAACAGAGAAATCCAATGTATTGACAAAAGAATGAGCTAAAATGGAAACACCCACAGCATAAGCAACAGGCAAATTAAGAAAATGGACATAAAAGAAACCAGAAAATACAATCACCCAAGTATCAAAACAGATTTTTTTTTTTGAGTCAGTGTGCGTCCAAGGATACATCTAAACTACTACATCTATGATCTCTAATGTAAGTCATTTTAGATTCACTGTTTCTGTTTTATGACTATTGTCTTTTCTTTTTATAACTCAAGACCAATTTCCTGCAAACCATAATGGATAAAGATAAATATAATATGCTTTTCAATAGTTTTGCTTCCTTTTGGGGTACATCTTTACCAGATTCAAAAATTGATCTTGAAACCATTAATTTTAATGCAGAATTTATTTTAATATTAATAAATATTCTACTTTTGTTGCAAGTTAGATTTGAATTTGGCTAGATCAGTCTAATGTATTAATATGCTTTAACCAAATCCACATCATCTGGCTGCATGTTTAGGCTTGCTGTCATGTCGGAAGGCAAACCTCCATCCCAGCCTAAAATCTTTTTCAGTTTTTTTCATCAGGATTTCCTGGCTCCATCTGAAATCCATTCAACATTGAACAACAAGGTGCAGCGTGTTTATTATTTATTGATTTTTTTTTTTTTTCATTTTTGAGCACGCATGTCAGACAAAATGTTGCATTTTTGTGCCATTTGAACAGAAACTTTCTTCTAAGTGGTTCTGTGTGTCCTCCCTCAGTCTCCAAGCTGCAAAACCTCTGTGGTTCCTTATCATGAGCTTGTTAGCTACATTTTCCCTGTTATTGCTCATTGTCCTGCTGCCAGTTTAGGATGTTTCACATTTATTTTGTAGGTTTGCAATTGTGCCATAACCTGTGGTACCTCATACAGTGCTGATCGTTATCCACATACCTTCTCCAACAAACCAGTTCATCATGGAACAGTTATATCCATACTAAGATTGAATTTCACACGTGTGGACTGTTATTAAGATATATATTATATAACATACATTTTACCTTGACAGCAATTGAGAGTAAAGCAGCCTGAAAGTGTATTTGTGCCAACTTTTTAGATATTATATATTAAAAATGTATCAACCTTTCTCTTCACAATTATGTAAAGCTGTGTTGTAGTCTCTTACATATTATCTAAACGAAATAGTTGAAATTTTTAATTTTAATGTGGCAAAATGTGATAACATTCTGCAGGAATGAATGTTTCTGTATACTACTATATAAGGGACCAAAAAGCCTGCAAAGTGAGCAGTGCACCTTGACCGTGACTCCGCGTTGTTCTTCCTCCTGTTGACTGTGGCCTTTGCACAGACCCTGGGACTCACAAAGCCAGTACAAGCAATCACACATCATGGACTCTCATAATAAGCTGACGCTGGGAAGTGGGTGATGCAGCACTCAGCTTATGCCAGTGCTGATAAGAGCCTGAAAGTATTACCTCGGTCTGGCAGTGCGCTCCAAGAAATCCATCCTGAGCCAGGTCATCAATTCTGCCCTATCTGATTGCTCACCAATCCCTGGCAGCTTCATGTTGGCGTCCTGGCTCCTGCCTTTGAGTTTTCTCTATGACTTGCACTTTCCTCCTGGTTCTTTCACAAAAAGAAACACCCACATGCTCTGTGCACACATGAGTCTTTTATGAGGTCTTGGACCCAGAAGAGAAATTGTACAAATGTGCTTTTAAGAGAGGGAAAATTTCCCAAACCATCGATCACCTGGCTCAGTCGATCCCTAAATGTATTTTCTGAAATTACTCTTCCTGCACATCATGCTTTAAAGACTATGGAGTTCAACTACATCACCTGCACTGCATGGCTGCAGAGTCGATCAAACAGATGAACAAGTAATTGAAAAATTCTAAAGCATAGCTGTGCCATGCGCCGCCGAGGCAGCGACGCACGTTAAATAGGCCGTTTGATTAGCTGATAAGCAGATGACTCAACAAACATTCAAAGCATGTTTACTGTGGTTTGATTAGAGCACGCCCAATACGCAGAAGATTGGACTCAAATAAGCTGTGAAAACACTCAGCTGTTCCAATCCCCAAGGCAGCATGAGGGCACATAAAAACAATGAATTATTTATGGGGGAGACTAGTGAAATATCACAGTGGATAATTTTCTGTGGGCTATATTAAATGTAGTCCTTAGAATAATATGTGTGGGTTTCTGCATTTCCCAGAAATCCTTCCCCCAGACAGACGGTAGAGCCTGAAAATTGGAAATAAAAATCTTATTTAGATATTTTTTGTCTTGCCAGGAGACCCATGACTGTTTTACTAAAACAAAAAGTCTCATTTACATACTAATTGAAACTACTTCTATCTCTGTAAATATGATCAAAGGATCTTCACTTTGTCTCAGCTTTAGACATTAGCTCTGGCTGAAAATGAAAAGTCTCAATTAACGAAAACATTGCAGCCTCATTAAAAAAAGAGAGTTCAAGGTATCAGGAAATTTAGGTTCAGCCTCAGCAAAAAAAAAAGAAAATCACTGCATCTCTTTGAACAGAGTATCTCATAAATAAAAGCTCCAGCCATGAACATTAGTGTCTGTATAGGAGCTGAAAGCCTTATGCTGTTACAGTTTATTCCTGAAAGTGAACTCAGTTTAATTGAGCAAAGTTCAGGACTCCACAAGCAGCAAAGCAACAGAGAGAGAGGGTGGGGAAATCGATGGCAACAGAGGCATGGAAAAAAGAGATAGCATTGATTTATTTGCCATTGATTCATGAGGATCGCTGCTTTGTGCCCTGTGGGTGAAACGCACGCTGTCTGCCAACTGATGGGGATGAATCTGAAAAGGTGTCAAGTGGTTAGAGGACACAGAGGTGGAGGATGAGATCGGCGGGGACCATATGAGGATGGCAGGGAAGGAACACAGCAGGGTGAGCCAAAAAAAAGACAAGAGGGATCAACTGGGATCAGAGGGGAAATGAAAACTTTACGGAGAACATCATCTTGTTAACTACTCATACCTCTTTATTAAGGTTTTATTTTCCAACAAACGACTACAAACTGCAGTTTGTCATTCCATATATCAGACAAGTTAAAAGTGGAGTTAAATTGTTCAAGATATCTCAGGTTCATAGAATCTCAAAGCGAATGATGCAAATCCAAGCCTACGAAGACATGGCTGTCCATCTTAAGTGACAGGTTAGGCAGGGAGAACATTAATCAGAGAACCAGCCAAGAGGTCCATTTCAACTATGGAGAGGTTGGAAAAAAATCTGCTCACTTAGACATCATTAGGACAAATGCACATCACAAAATTGGCCATCATTAAAGAAGAAAAGTAGAAAAAATTGTTCAAAAAGTTATTGGACCTCTTGTTTTTTCTTTTTTTTTTTTAAAGCAATATAGTAGAGAAACTGAGTTTGTGGGTGCAATTGCTCATATCGGATGATAAATGGTGATGCTGTTGTTTACTCCGTTGTCCTAAATCAAGGAGGTCCTTAGTAGCCTTGATCTAACCCAGTAGACTTGGGACCGGTTTGAACAATACCCAACCTCTCACTCAGTAACCACCGAAAGAGGTATCAACTCTATCACTGTTATGAAGAATGAATGTCCAAACCAAACTGAAAATTTATTTCACTCTTTATTTTTAACAGACTCTGTCTGAATAAGCTTGAACAAAACTTAATGAATGCAGCCACAAAAACAACAGAATGTGTTCTGATGAGGCTACTTTGACAGATATCTTGTAAAAATAACATTAAGTTGGCTTGCAAACATTTGCAATATCCTAACATGAATCAGTGTCTTTTTATTATCTACAGTATAAGAAGAAAACCATCATAATTAACAGAACTGAAGAGTTACTAAAATCAGTCTAGCCTAAATGTAATGTATCCAGTATGGCATGATCTTGATGTGTGTCAGTCTGTTTTTTTTTTTAAATATTTAATCTTTATTTATATTAGTAGTCTAATTGGGTTCTCATTTTCAGCATAGACCTGTGCAGATGTGAGAGCTCTACTTCCTTTTAAGGATCTCTGCTATAGAGCGGTGAATCTAATACAGGTTGCACAGCTGGGAATCATTACTAATCTGCAGCAGTGTTTATAAGGAGGTGCTGGATGGTCACTCTTTGTCTGGTTGCTAGTAAGTCTTCTGAAGTTTCCAGTGCCTTAGAACCTTTCTAATTAAAATCTAGTGTTTGTTAAAAATGTTACAACTTTAGCTGACCTTGCCTGTTGTTTAAACCTCCAGACTTAAACAATTTCCTTGCTCCTGGATATCTTCCGCATGTCCATCTGGGACAGTTTGGTACTAGAGGTTCCTTCACCCTCGATCGTCCTCAGTAGCTCCTTAATTTAGCTTCAGCTTTTGCCCGCTGGACACCCATCCTTTGAATAGATGCAGGAGTCCACACTAGGAGATCCAACCAATCCCGTCTGCCCTGTAGAGTAAAGGTGAGACTTAAAAACTTCTCTAACTCATTCAGCTTGACCTCTACCTCATTTGAATCTCAACTAACTGCTCCTCTCTTTTCCAAGGCATAATAAATATTTTGCCATTTGATCTGTGTCCTCCAGATACTTTGGTTTCTGCATGTGGGTCAAAAGCCTGACTAAAAGTATGTCAGTTAAAGGCGTTTCACAAAGTGAATTGACTTTTTAGTGGTGTAGGCTATACAAATTGTTATGCTGCAAATTACGTGTTGCACTAATCTGATTTCCTTGAGCATTTTCTTATGTTTTCTTACCATTTTCCATAACTTTGACCAGTTTTATTAAACTACACTAACCCTACATTACCCCCCAATACCCCGAAACCCCCCACCCCCCACACACACACACACACACACACACACACACACACACACACACACACACACACACACACACACACACACACTTTTGTGCTGCTATGTGTTTAATCTGTGCTAAACTCTTATTAATGTGGAAACTGTACATCACGGGGGACTTTTTCCAAGTGTGAATATGACTCTTAACACTCCCTGGACTGAGTAGCAGAGATTGCAATCTTTAGTTGATTTGGTCTAAAGTTTAATATTTGTGCAATAGTAGTTTTTTTTTAGATCCTTCTGTTGCAATTGCTAATCAGAGCAGACATCTTTTACAATATTTAAGTTTCAGCAATTGGCATGTAGATGAGGCACTTTAACCTGAAAACCACATGTTGATGAGGAGAGGTGAAACCAGGGCAGAGATCAGAGGCCTCAGAGAGCCACATATCTAGAGGTGCAAGTGTTACATCAAAAACTTGGTATTTTTACAACATTTCTATGGCTCATCTAAGGCTGCTTGCAACTTCACATTTATAAGCAAAAATATGAGGCTCATACTGCAATCCCCTGCCTTTGTGGCAACCTTCAAAAGCTTGTTTCACAGGCTGAAAAAAGTGAATTTTTTTACATTATTGTAAAATGGAATTCATGTTTTGTTACAGTCTGATAATTGTGGTCGACTTTGAATGATGCTTATTGCCCCTGAACAGTAAAATATGTTGCTGAGCAGCAGTAAGACTTTTAGATTTGAGGTAAAGTTCAAATTTAACTGAAACTCAATTTTTGTTAAAAGGTTGTTTTCTTGTTCTGTGGTGTTTTGGTTCAACCCTGAAAAGCTTCTGGGTTTCCTGTGTGTGACCGCTCAGATTTCATGAGAAACTACCTTACATATACACAGGAAACTGTTTGCAGAAAGGGGAGTTTTCAGTTATCTGGTGCCAATTTATAAGTGATTATCATTTGAAGAATAAACAGTCTTATAAAATAATTGTAAATAGTCTTATAATTTTAGAAGAAGACACTCCATTGGAAGAACCATTGAATGTAAGATAGAAAGTATTTGCAAAACATTGCAAAGACTTGTAAAAACTGCTGAAAAGTAATGTTTCTTTGGGAGAAGAGATGGAAATTATCCTTTGGCCATGATCTGGCCTGTCTACGTTCATGTTTTTTCTTTCATGTATGTCCATTAACATGCACTACCCCAGCCAAATAAACAAATAATAAATACAATAAAATAAATTATGAGCCCAAACCTTGTAAAGCTAATTGTATTATAGTTGCAATTACTTACTTACTTACTTACACTATTTAATGGTACAAGTTATTGAAGAGCAACAGATTTGATCTGTAGAATTCAATGTTAAATAAAATATGAACTGCAGTGAACTTTAAGTCAGGGATTTTCTGCATTTAAGTCTTAGTTCCCCAGAGAAACTTTTTATTTCAATGTATACCCCTGACTTTACAGGCTTGACAGGAGTTTACTTCCAAAAGGAGATTACCCTTGAACATACAGCAAGAGTCAAAATGGATCATTTCGCTCTAAATATCTTTATTGGTTAGAAGGGTAAAGTTAAAGTCGAGACGAAAATCTAATTAGAGAGCTGTGCTACTCTGCTTGAGTAGCTATAGGAATGACCAAATATGTATCTGCTTTCCCCAAAATATTTGCAGCTGTATCTACAAGTAAAAGGTGATTTCCTGAATTTTATTTGACAAATCACTACATTATATTTTTGTTCACAATTACACACATTGAAAAAAAAAATATCTGGACCCCTCAATTAATGACAGAAAAATCCACAGTGGCAACATAAATAGCTTGAATCTGACAAAGTAATAACAGATAAAATTTCTATGAAAATGAACAAATGAAAGTCAGGTTTTGCTATTCAGTTATGCTTCAATAGAATGATAAAAAATAAATAAATAAATAAACTCATGAAACAGGCATGGACAAAATGATGGTCCCTTAACTTAATATTTTGCTGCTCAAGCTTTTGACTCAATCACTGCAATCAAACAATTCCTGTAACTGTCAATTAGACATCTGCTCTTCTCAGCAGGTATTTTTACCCACTCCTCATGGCAACCAAAACTTAGTCCCAACTTCAAGCTTTTGAACATCCAGGAATTAGACCAAGCCCACAACCTGGAGCCACTGAGATCAGGGACATGTCCATGTAGTGGTCCTCCACAGTGTCTGAGCAGCCAGGCAATTGGGTAGTAGTTTGCAGAAAGTGTAGCTGTGGATCTCTGCACACTGGTCACCACTAACCCATCCACGTTTCTAACTGACTTTCCCCACTCAGTGACGCACCCACTGGGAAGCCCACTGTGGTAATTGGTAGCTCCATAGACAGAAATGTGGCATTAGAGACACCAGGGACCATAGTCAAATGTTTGCCGGGGGTCAGAACAGGCGACATCAAATCCTACCTGAAACTCCTGGCTAAGGGTAAGGTTAAATACAGTAAGCTTGGTATTCACTCTGGCGGTAATGACACTCGGTTACGCCAGTTGGAGGTCACTAAAATTAGTAACTTCGGTATGTACGTTTTTCCAAAACAATGTCGGACTCCGTACTTTTGTCAGGTCCCCTCCCTGATCTGACCAGTGATGATATGTTTAGTCGCATGTCGTCATTGAACCACTGGTTTTCTAGGTGGTGTCCTGAAAAAGATCTGGGCTACATGGATAGTCGGCAGTCTTTTTGGGGAAAACCCAACTCGAAGAGACGGCATCCATCCCACTTTGGATGGTGCAGCTGTTCGTTCTAGGAAACTGGCTGAATTTATTAGTTCTACAAAACCCTGACTGCCCAGGGTGCAGACCAGGAAGCAGAGTCGTAGTCGTAGCAGAGACCCAGCATCCAGGAAGAGCACGTCTTTTAAATCAATGACTGGATGCAATCAACTGGTTTTCCTAACCAATCTGACAGTATTATCTCTGTAAAGTGCCTTGAGATTATGTGTTGTGAATTGGCGCCATATAAATAAACTGAACTGAATTGAAATCCCAATAAAACCCACTGAGGTTTGTGGATATAAGGGAACAAAATGTAAAACACTATTTCACACACGCAGCTCTGTTTTTAAACATTTGCATCAAGTGCTATAGGTTTAAAAAGTTTGGCACACAACGCCCTTCTCACTTTAGCTTGTTATGACCAGGGATCTTCCTCTTGCTCATAAAAATGTGTAGACACAAAGGAGCAGCTTGAACCCAAACTGTTTGAATTTGCTACACCTAACTACAACAATTGGGTAAGTGGAAGGCTTTGAAGCAGGTTCTTCCGTCTAGCTGTCACTACTGTGTGTGAGAAAATAAAACTGTTTTTAACACCTTTCATGTTGTTTGTCAGCACCTTTGTGGTACCTGCAGTTCCCAGTAGAATATAAAAACCAGACAGATTTACCGGCTTTACCAGCTTTCTTGTAATATCAGATAATACAAATATTAAGGAAAACACAAATGTATGTAAGATCATTGCTGCATTTTCTTTAAATGAAAAACAAAATCTCAGTATTCTGCAAAGTCTAAATTTGGATGCATCAACTTAACTGATACTGCTGTAAATGGAGACATCATCTTAAGATGTGCTTAAACAAACGCCCTCTCGCACTGAGCATATTGACACAGTCTTCCTCTCGAAAGCAGCTGGTTTAGGCAGGGCTGTCAGAAACACAGCTATTGCTTTTGTTTGAAGAGAGCTTCACACTTTGGATCTACTCTTTCCATTAAAGTGTTAGTGTTATGTCGGTACAAGAGTCTTAGGTTGCTAAGAGCTTACTACAGTTTAGGTTAAAGCATCTAAAAAGGTACCTTAAAGCAGCGGTCCCCAACCTTTTTTGCACCACGGACCGCTTTATGTCAGACAATATTTTCACGGACCGGGGGTCCGTAGATACGATCGAGTAAAATGATACGACTGGCATAAAATCAAATACATACAGCATAAAAATAA